>NW_021850752.1:755764-780323 GCF_003651465.1 Formica exsecta
ATATATATATCTATTATAGTGCGATTCTAAATAATATGCACACATATCAGTGATATCTCTATATCTTTACATAGTACAAAAATAAAATTATATCCTCTTAATACCAGAGTACTAATCTAACAATAAGATTGTAATTTCCAAACCAGTCTGTATCGCGATCCCGCGCCACTTATTATCTAGATAAAAAATGTATTTAGCAAAGAGTATCTGGTGTACATCAATCTACTTCGAGCTTTCTGAAGGATCCGGTTATTCCGTACATCGCAGAATCATTAGAACCTACGCTGGAACAACCGAATCCTTGTTTCAGAGCCGAGACGGCGCCTTCTCGCGCCTTCTCCGAGTACAACTCTAGATGGACTCTCATCTTATCGTTGTTCAGTAACGTGGGTCTTTGTGCTATTACCTCTTTCCGCCACAGATCTGTATTAAAATAGTAACATCGAAAGAGAATTTAGAATTTATTCTTTCTAGAATGTAATATAAGAGATAATACTCGAAGAGATATGTAAACAGTGTTAATTACCTATCATTTCCTTCATGGGAATTGTGCCACCGTATTCCTTGGGCAACATGCTCACATCCATCTTGTTATTGATAGCGTCCTCAAGACTTGTATAAATCCTTACCCGACTTCTAATCTTGTCAGAAATCAATGATAGTCCGAAGTCCAAGGCGAATTTTAGCGAGGGATGCGAATTGATCGCGTGGACTTCCTTATGTCTCATTGGTACAGTACGCTGAAAGAAGACCACTTTATCTCTGTCTGTTTTATCTTTCAACATTCTTTAATCGAAAAAGAACAATCTCTTTTTTGAGATTGTCTAAATGGAAAATGTATATTTTCCTACTTCGAGAATCCCGATAAAAGACGATAGATGATCAAAATCCATTTCCGTTTTATCTTATATTTCAATGAGAGACTCACATTTCTGCTGGTGTAAAAAGAATATCCATTTCAATAGTCAATTTCCTTTTCAATAGTTGAAGGATTTATGCAAATGTATACTCTTTTCAAATGTATAACTTATTGATTTGTCTAATTCATCAACAAATTACAATTTAATGTTAATATGAAGTTATTCTTTTTTGTCGAACTTTAAACAGAATTATCGTTCAATAAGCTTATGAGAAAGACGGTATTGAAGAACCGGTTTGGCTGATCTTTAAGAAACATTAAGAAACTTCATTACGTGACATTGTCCTTGGCCCAGAAACGTACAATTGTGTCAATTATGTCTCAATAACGAAAATGAAATGCTTTTGCAAAAATTTGGAACATAAAAACTTATTGACCTGATATGATAAATAATGGTTTGAAAGTAAAACCAACAGTGTACCCATTTAATATTATCTTTGACAGATATTAACATGACTAAACAAAACTAAATCAATATCTGAAAAGTTTTAAAAGATGGAGAATTTGAAATGCTAAAACGATTTTAGTACAATTATTACATAATATCTGAAAAAAAAATTATTCTTTTTTTATCCTAAAAAATTTAAATAAATTTACCGCACTATGATGTTCATATATATATGCCTGTGTATGTTAATTTCTACGTGTAAATTTGTAACAAAATAGAGGTAATTTTTTAGAAATAATTTCTCTGAAAAGAAAAATTAGAATTTTGGAATAAAAAAAAAAGAATTATTTTAGAAATTAATAAATTTGAAATAAAACTTGTATTATTGCTACCTCAAATTTGTTGGTATTTAATAACCATAAGTTTGATTTTACTTATTGATTATCAGTTTTATTCACATCATAAAAAACATTTGATCGTACCTCGCCATTTTTCACGATGCGCACAGCTTCTTTTGGGGTAAAGAGAGTCAAATGGGGGAAACTGACGCCGGCACCATCGGCAAAATGCACAAAACCACGTACTTGACTTTCCTCATCTTCCATTAGCGACTCATAAGTGATGGCATGGATTTTGCACATGTCCACGTTTGTATATTTATGAGGATCAAAAACACCTTGAATTGCATGTTCGAATGATTAGAATAAATGTGATGGAAAAGAAGACGCTGAGAATTATATAGATTTCTCTCTTACAATAGAATTACAAATTTTATCATAAATTACTTCCTATTTTTACAACCAACAATTTTTCTATGTTAAAAAATAATTATATTATCAATGAAAATTATTTATATAAATTTATATATTTTGTCAACTTTTTTTTTGCTTTTAGACTTTAAAAATACTATCTTATATGTATTAGATTTGATATACATAATACTCAGCGCTTTTTATACGTAAAAGATAACATATACCTGGTCTAGCGATTATTATGCGACGGCCTTTTGCATCACGGCCAGGTGCGGCGAAGAGATATCTATAAAAGAAGAGATTGCAAAAACGAATAATTTTAGTGGTAACAAAAAATAATTTTAAAAAATACTCACCCCAATGACAGTAACTCTTCCATATTCGGTTCTGTAATATCCAAGTTATGAAATGCTGGTTGATACACCTGACGGAGCAGCAGGTACCTTTCTGTAGCCTCCTGGGCCATCGGGACGTTGAATTTTTTACATCGCAAGAATTTTAGTAGGAATCGTGCATCTGATGAAAAGTGGCAAATTAATACCGAGAAGATATATCAACAATCGGAGAATTATTATTCGTTTTCAAATGCTTATAATTATAAAGTAATTATTTAAGTTTTTTTTTCAAAATTATTTAAAATGATATTATAACTTTAAAACATTTGATTATAATCCTAAAGTAATTAAATATATGTTATCAGTTAAATTATTGTGCCTTTAACATTTAGATTTTTTTTTCGTAACGTGTCAATATTTGTGTCAATTTCAGGAAATTGACTATAAGACGGAAATTGCAGTTTTACCGAGACGGCAATTTTGAATGCGAGGGTTCAGCTTAATCCAATTGCGCATCTGCTCGAGAGCTTGATCTCTGGTGTTCTTGTCCTCTCTGAGCTCATCCTTGGCGACTTTTTGAGTCTCCTCCGAGAGAGTGCACACATATTCATCCTCATCGATTACCCATTCGACTGCTCCCATCTTGATCTTGTTTGAAAGACGCCTGGTGACCTACTTGAATCTGCAGATATCTGGAAGAGTTTCAACAAAGGTTGTTGCGTAAGCACATCTTCTATCGCTATATTTTTCTTATAGAGATAATAACAATTATTTTAAGAAATTTACAATAGATTTTAAAATTAAATATTTACGTTTAAATTTTATAATTATTTTAAGATATTTATTTAAAAAAATAAAATATCTCTTATATATAATAAATAAATCTCTTATAATAAAATATTTCTTATTAAAAAAAAAGCGTCTTGAGAGAGTTTTTATTTTTTAAATATATGTAAACTATCTATTAAATATATATTTATTAATAAATGTCTATTAAATACATGTGTAAATTAGATCTTTTTGAGCAAAACAATGTATAATAGGAGAATTTTTATTTATATCTATTATTTTTTAATATAGCTTATTTAATTATACAACTGAAATAACAATGCGCGCTTTTACTTTCTTTTGAACCGTCAGATATCATATAATTGACCGGCTGACCCAGTTCCTGTTCAAAGCCACGGCGAAGGTGTCTTGAAGAAATGCGCTTGTCTTTCTCTCTCCTTTAAAAAGGAATGGGTCGGTTACGTTGTCAGTTGGCCGATCGCAAACGGGAATTCTCGAACCTTTCGTCAGTTCGTGACATAACGATTATCGTAGTACAGCCGACTTCTTCATCGCGCACCACGTGTCTTAGTATGAGTGTGCACCGGCTTGTTTCGCAATCACTTTCTCCGATTACGCAATAAGCGAGTAGGTTGTTCACCCATCTTTGTTCGCCGAAACAAATAGTCGCGCGAGTCCCGAAAGAAGTGTCATTATCATCGCGTTACTTTTTTCTACTTTACTTCGTTTCACGCTGTTTATTGCGGTAGAGGTGGAACTCCGATTTTTCTCGTTTTGTGCAACACAAAGTTCTACAATTGAAGAAGTGGGAAAGATCTGAGAAACGTCTTTAAGAGAGAAATTGGAACGCCGCCTGTTATGTAGCAAGGATCATTTCATAATGAATGTTCACTCTCTTTTGAATACGCTTATTATATATATATATGTTGTTGAGAGAGTTTTATTCTCCCGTCTCGCTTCCGTCTATTTTCTCGATGTCTATTGCTGATCATATATCATATTCCGGAGTGAGGGTAATTAGAATTGTATAACATTGTTACAACGCTGCTTTCGTCTATCGCAAACTTTCTGGAACGATAAAAATTTTATCGGATACGTAATATCCCTAAACGTTATGTCACCGTTCAAAGAACTTCAATCGAAAGTGAAAAATCGAGCAAGTATATTATGGCGAATACATGTAATATTTGATTATAAAACACTCGCCAATCTTGATAAGTCGGTAATAAACGGAATGACTACCGGATCGCAGAAACATTATATATGTTACGTCTACCGTCTTCTTACGTACTCTTACATGGATAAAAGTAATTACGATCGAGCTCTCTGTACAAATGACGCTGTATTACGATTATGATGGAGCTGGTTAAGGGTATGAGCCTTCTTCCGCGTAGAAAGTGCCACTTATCGTATTATTGGCCGCGAGCTTTTATCTCTTCGACGTCGTCTATCACGCTTATAAGAGCTTTTTCATATGGAGTTATGACGTCGATTGCGTCACATTACGTATTTAATCCTTTCATTTTTATAACGGTGTGACTCAACGTTATCTCTCGTTATTATTGAAACACCATGATCGTGCAACCCGTTATGTTACGAAGGATTCCCGCGCGTATTACGAAGATTATGTCATGGCGCTTTTGATTCTGTTGCAGCTCATTTGCGGTTGATTTCGAGCGTATAACGAACAAAATTGTGTCCAATCCCACGCTTTTTCCAATGTGTAAATTTCCTTCAGCGTGCGAAATCCCATGAATGACAATTCGCGTTCCATATTCCCGACCTTTGCTAATGTTGACCTTTACGACCAAGGACGAGATGTATCGTCTCGGAGATTAAAATTCGCGCGACGTTTCGACAATTCGTCGATTCGATACATTATTCTGATAAGCGTGATCAGACAGCTTAAGACTGACGTCACAGACAATGTCATTATATCGTTGTAACATGATGCATTTTTGTAATGGTTTTTAATTCTTTCAAAGCGAAATTTAAGTAGATAAAATATTAATATTTTAATATTTAAAAAAAACACAATCTCTATTTATTGTCTGTTTCCATGAAAAAGTAAGAAAAGAAGTTGCAATGTACTTATAATTAAAATTGCAACATAAAATTAAAAAGCATTATTCAAAAAATAATTAATACTCTTAAAATATTGCAAAAGCATTGTGTGTTTATCTTTCAACTATAGAATCTTGTTAATTTAAGTTTGACTTTTTGTAATAAGATCTTAGAATAGAACGTTGTGTCTATACGAAATTAATATTCATGATTTATATTTTGACTATTAAGTTATATATTAAAGTTCTATTAAAAGGCAAAATTGAGTAAAAATTAGTGAAAATTGTGATCATATTATATACATTTCTATTTTTATAACTGAACTCTCCTCAAATCTTTTGAAAATTTTACTTATAACTGAAAAAGTATCCAAATATTGACATTGGCATAATCTTTTCATAAATGAAAAACATTTATGTCAAAAACATTAAACGTCCTATTAAAATAGGACATTTTATATCTGTAATTTTAAAAAATGTAAAAATTTTCTTTACAAGAAATTATATTACATAAAAAACTAAAATAATGAATAAAAACGTGAAAGCATATAAAACACACTTTCTAGGAAAATAATTACATTATATAAAAAATTATATTACATATATTATATAAGAGAGGAGTATATATGAATTGAACACTGATTTTAATTCTGCTTTCACGCTTGCTCAATCTGCCTGTTTCTTAGACACACGAATCCGAGATTTATGTCTCAAGCACTATTCTAAATAGATATTCTATTTGATTATATGGACATACCCCGATCGTGGTGCCCCAGGTGCACAGTTGGAAGTGACTGCCCCACTCTCGTCGAACGTTCGCTCTTTTATAATTTTCTGCGACGCCCTTCCTCTCAACGTCTCCACGTCTTCAATCGCGCCTACCTTTACAAGAAGCGTGTCCTCAGAGCAAAGACCGGATCCTTGGGGGTACAAAGTGTAGACCAAGACGCTCTCGTCTTGATTTCCAACACACGGCGCAGATCGTAATACACACTTTCTGTTATTGTCCGCACAGGAACTTGCAAACTGCGCTAGTTCGCTGGTTTTCTGCCTTCTTTTATAGATACCTAGATATCGTAATAGAAACGATGCGCGATACGGTTTCGTAACGCGATTCCCCGGTTGTACCTGTAATCGCTCCCGGAACCAGAATTTCTTTCGAAAAAAAAGTAACAAATGGGTATTAAAAAGGTTTGAGGCAAAACCGCCAGATCTCCATCTTTTTTGCATTGACTGTTAATCTGAAATAATATCGTTTACTGAATTTTTTAATACAATGCAGTAAGTAATATTGTCTTTTCCATTAGATTTGAAAAGACATATAAAAAATAGATGAAATATTATTACTAAAAATATTAAAATTCTGTTTGACAAATTTATTATTGCTTTAAAATTAGTTAAAATTTATTCCATTTTTTAAATATTTAACTATAAATTTATAAACAAGTTTTTGCCATGTTTCTATTGGCTTGTCTTTTTTTTCCTATTATTACCTATTATAGATGTTGTTTTAGAATTTAAAATCCTAAGTACTTAAAAGATTGCCTTTTATTCTATCTTTTTATGTCAAATACATAAATAACGTGGCCTTGGTAGCTCTCTTTATCTTGCATATTTTCAACTTTTTTTATTGTAAAGTTTAGTTCATAATGGAGTTGGACTCTGATAAACGCTTATGCTTTTTAGATTTAACCATTATTCTGTGTGACAGATATTTTGAATTCGATTAGTACTACAAACAAACTTCATTCAATAGATACTTGAATTTTTTTCTCTCAATATCCGATATGTCAAAAAAAAGATATAATCATAAGTCTGGTTAAAAGCTTTCCCCCCCCTTCGGTTCCACTCAAAATATTATTAGAAGAATTTAAAATTTATTATCTTTAAAAAAAATGGAGATATTCTTTTAATATAATTTTTGAAGCAATTAATAAACGTTTAAAGTTTTTTTTTCATTGTAAAATTAATTAGAATATTATTATTTAAAACAGTTCTGATTCTCAAAATTTCCAATCTTTCTTTTTTCTAATTTTTTACATCAAATCTATTTGCGAGAATTTTAACTCAATTATCAATTTATTCATCTCGAAATTATTATTTCGGACATGCTTTATATTAAAAGACAAAAATTTAATTTCAACTTGACACGGATCCCTTAAATATTCTTCTTACTTTTTCATCATAGATAAATTTATTGTTAAAATTTAAATACCACCGCACTCGTCTGATATATCCACTGACAAGCTCGTTTTTATTTTAATGTCTGACTTTTGTGGTTTCGGTTAGGTTGCATGTCATTTCGCATTGTCTCATTGTAACCGAGTCCATCTCTCCGTTTAAACAGTTATGTCAACGAACTTTATTACTTATAGTCAACGCGACTTTTATGACTTTATAAGTCTTTGTAATATAATTTATATATAATAAGATCTCTCTCTCTCTCTCTTTCTTGCTATCAATGATTACGTTGATGAATTTAAAGAATCTCTTTCTTTTGTTATATTCTCACATATCTTGTCGTTTCTATCACTATACACATTACAGAACAAAAAAATAATTTGTTGAGTTCCTTGTCTTTACTTTCAGGAAAATAGCATGATGGTTGATTGGTTAATATTAGAGGGCAAATTAAAGGAAACTTCTCCAGCTAGACCACTTTTCATTCATCGTCTGTTACTTACTATTTGTAATTATTCTATTTATTCTGTTTATTTAATTTAATTTTAAATTTATACTGAAGGGGTTTCAGACCAAAATCGCAACTCATATATTTGTAATTTTTCTTGACCAGTTATGTCTACAATTTTATGTAATTATATATATAATTTTATGCATTGTGTGTGACAACAGCCACCTTTCTAATATTCATTTTATTATTCTGTTTATTTTTATTATCAGAGCCTTGATCGTCCGAAAATGAACCTGACGAATAAGATATTTGTACTTGGTTCACCGCAATTCCAACAATATACCGCGATTTTTCACTGCTCGAACGTGGCTACCGCGCGGTTCCGTGTTTTACGATCTCGCACGTAAAACATGCGGAGCGTTGCCGCATAATAACGCCTCGCTGAAACATTATATAACGAGAGAAAAGGAAATACATGACTTCAAATATTAATCAGCCAACCGCTTTTACGTAGCAGTGAATCTTATAACGACAAATGAGACAGAGGATAATTATGCTCGAAAGAAGAGATTCTCTCAATTTCATTGTCTCTCATAAAACATAGAATGACGTGACACTGATCCGATGATATTGTTGCACAAGGAACACGCTCGAACCGGGAAAGCGATTATCACATCCGATGTCATCAAAACGGACGTTGTAAAAGATGATGTCTAGTAATCAAACTGCAAAATTGTCGGGTCGCATTTGCATGTGTCTTCGGACAACTTTTTGCTGGCAGCGAGGCGAATAAAACTCCCGCGACTGTCGACGCACGTACATACATAACATGTCTGTGTATCATGTCATGTATCACTGCAACTTTAATGAATCGTTAAAACGATTGTCGGGTAAACGTTTCGTTCCCTGACAAACAGGAAACGTAAGTCATCGGTACAATCGGGTAATTTTACTCACTGAAATTGCTATAATAAATTAATTATTTTCTAGAACATGTAGAATTGTAAACATTCAAGGAAGTGGGATAACGGGTCGAATTGGAAGCGCGCGATGTAACATAGGTTTGCGTCGTTATAGAACGAACGTAACCAGTTGCATCATCGATGCATACGTAAGAGGCAAATAAGAAATATTTTTATTAATATAAAGAGACGTAATGTTACGTGCGTGCACAAAGCAAAAATTTTAACATTGATTGATCTGTTTTTATGTTACGTGAGAAGATCATGTAAGGGAGTGTAATTAAAAAAGAAATCAGTAGATAAAGTCATAAAGAGGATATAAGTATAGGTAATCTTATTTATTAAAACATATTCGTAAAAATGCTAATTCAAAATTAATTTATGTGAAATATTCGATTATTTTATTATAATTATATTTATTATATTTATTGACTGTTTTATTATAATTATATAGCTTTATTTTATATAAATAGATTACAAAAGAAAGATTCGTATTTCTCTCTCTCTCTCTTGGTATTGTAAATGGTAACAACGGAGTGTAACGCCTATCGTTTGAGCATTACGTGTCGATTACGAAGATTTATACATACGCAACGACCGCGGTTGCTCGCTTATAAATCGTCGTAAATCCAAATAATTACAAAAAGAAAGTTAGCAAAATCCGAGATATTACGTATATTCGGAGTCCTAACAATGTAAGTTCGCTTAACCGTGCGTAATTGCTGATTACGCGTTTCATCGACGTATACTAAACGACACATTACACATCATCTCCTGCAAAAACCGTCGCTCGTTTTTAATCCGGAAGTTATATGTACGAAAATTTCGTCACGCATTCAGAACAACGGACCGTGACTACGAATTACATGCACGTTGGCTTTCATCAAAATTAAAGATCGTATTTCATTGATTATCATACACAAAAATTATATCTTGATATTAAAATAATATATCAACGATCTAATTAAGCAACATGGAAGAAAACACGATTCGATAGGCATCTATAAAACTAAAATATATTTGCTTATATATACAGAGTGTCCCCAATTTAAACATCAAAACTTCGGGAGCGTATAGGGGACCAATAAATTAAGACAAGTGTCCTTTAGAGATTTGCTCGTTTTTGCTTTGTGTTGAAAAAAATCGCAAAAAATTTTCACCAAAAAATTAAATTAAAATACTCCCGAAATAAAATTGGAGGATTGTAGATAAATAAGCGACAACGCGAAATTTTGTTTCTAATCTAATTTTACCTGAGGAGGATTTTAACTCACTCTCTTTTCTTAATTCCAGGTTCTACAATTTTTATTTCATGGTACTTTTGATAAACCTAATAATTTTAGTGTTGTTTTAAGTTTTTTGGTGAAAATTATTTGTTTCTTTTTTTGCGATTTTCTTCAAAACAAAACAAAAACGAGCAAATCTCTAAAGGACTTTTTGTCTTAGTTTATCGATCCCCTACACGCTCCCGAAGTTTTGACGTTTAAATTCGGGACACCCTGTATAATGGGAACTATATTTTGCAGTCTTACGATTATCACAATATTTTACAATCGAAACACAGAAAAACACACATTATTTAATTGGATATTATTAACTCAGACTCAACATTACCGCAATCAGCATTATTTTCTATCAAATGTTTTTTAATAACATCGATCTGATCTTGAAAAAGTATTAGTCTGATATTTTCCGCCGCGTTTAAAATATTATTTTTCTAAAATTTCCTCGTTTAAAGGATCGTAAGGAACAATTTTGATATTAATATTTGCTTCGATGAAAGTATCTTTTACTGCGTCTATAGTTCTGTTTAAATCATATACTTATACATATTAATGTAAATTATATACTTATATAATTATATACTATATTTTGCTTCGAATCGTCATCCATTTGTTTGACTTTAAAACTGTCAGTATGATTTAAAATCCGCCATATATTTCTTGATATATTTTTACAAAGTTTATGACTTCTGTAGGATGCTCTGCTCTCAAATTCTTCAAAACAATAAAGTCCTGAAGCGAAGGTGAGAAATCATTACTGTTCCTTCAGCGGTCTTGTTTTCTTGGAAGCATGCACACAGAAAAATATTATTCAATTGCTAAGTAAAATGATTACTCAGCTTACTTTACTTCTTTTAAGTAACAGTTATCTTTAACAAAGAATATCATGATCTTTATTGTCTAGCAACCATATTCATCTCGGAGGTAAATATGATCCCACAAATGTTATTTAATATTATTGATCTGATCTTGAGAGAAAGTTCCTTTGATATCTTTCGCAGTGTTTATAATGTATCTTTCTAAAGTTTCTTCGTTTAAAGGTGTGTAAGGAAGTGCTTTGATATCACTATTTGTACTCTTAAAAGAATTGTTTAATATTACGAAAGTTTCCCATAACTCTATACTTTTTACTTCTTCGACTTCAAAAACAGCTACTATGGTATACCGCTGATTGTTATAAAAATGTTGAAACCAGTCCATATAATTTTTAACGAATATGGAATCGTGCTCTGCTGCCAAATTTTCCATGATAATAAAGTTTCGGAGCATGTAAGGGACCCTTACTGCTTCTTTTGCATAATATTTTTCTTATAACATTTATCATGTATGATTTGTATTACCGATGAGTGCTGTTTTTTTAAAAGAGGTGTATCTTTCTGAAGATACTCGGTCAATTTTTGTACGGTATCAATCTGATCGAATATCTTTTTCTGTGCGATAGTCATAAAATCGATATTGTTTTGATTCTTATGATTGTTATGCAAGGGAACTATATGTAGAAATGAATATGTGTAAAATAAAAATGATAATAGAAATAATGACAATAAGAAACAAAACATCATTTTCACTTTTGGCAGACAAGTTTTGTTTTTTGTACTTTGATAATCCTGCGATTTCTTGCCACTTTCGTTTTTATTCATACTGTTTGAATTATTCCTTTTCACGAGTTTTCGTCTCGTGAGAACCGATTTTGCAACATCTTCATTTGTCTCTGAGAGCTGAGATTTCGGATTAAAAACAGATTTCAATGCACTTGTTTGCTGGCTTGCTGGTTTGCTGATAACATTATTACGATCACGCATGATCAAAAATATATGATGATTCATAGAGATCGAAGAAATCAATTCTTGTAAGTCCTTGTTTTTTTCAAACTCCATTTTATCTACTTTATTCCATTTTATATTTTTTGCTTGACCGACTGCAGATGTAACTGGTCTCGTATCGTGAATATCTTCTGAATCTATGAATGTGAATTCTGACGTATCGTCAGTATATGTTCTGTTGATATGGTTTCTACAGATGAAAGTGATAATGCATCGTCGATATCATTCGTTGAGTTTACGGATGTGTTTATATCGTGGATATCTTCCGTTAAATCCGTGAATGTGACTGTTGTATTATGCTCATCTTCTGTTGTATTATGCTTATCTTCTGTTGTATTATGCTTATCTCCTGTTGTATTATGCTTATCTCCTATTGTATTATGCATATTTCCTGTTGTATCCATGGGATAGTATCGTATTGTATATATCTTCAGGTAAATCCGTGAATAAGGATATTATTATTTGGATAATATCGTCGATATATCCTGTTAAATTTATCAATATGAGTATTATCGTATAGTTGATATATCCCAGACAGCACAAGGATGTCCTTAGGACGTCCAAAGGGCATCCAGGACAACATAGATATCTCTCGTTAAATGTATAGATGCGAATGATGTATCATGAATATGTTCCGTTGAATATGGATGATGTCATATTGTCGATATCATCCGTTGAAGCCGTAAGATTCCCTTATTTTTATATATATTTTTACTTGTTCGTCTGTAAGATTAAATATACGGATATGGATTGTTGATATTTAGGTTTCGAAATTGTTAAATCGCAGTTGTAATACTTTCTTAAGCCTGAGTCGATTTTTGTTTGCAATTTCCATCACCTTATGTGGTCCTTGATTCTACAAATAAAGAAACACTTGATTAATGTCATTTGATATATTATGTTTTACATAATCGCACGTTCCAATACTTGGCTCATCATGTTACTTTAAATAATGAATGCGTTTCATTCAAGTATTTTGCTATCTAATTAACTAATAAAGACTCTTATGAATATATTATATAAAGGAGATAAAAGACAATCACATAGTCAAAATATCAATGTAATTTGATTGTAATAAAACATTTGTGCACAAATTACCGCGCTGGTTCTTGATTATTTTTTATCTTCTTTGTATGATATTTTGTTATCTCTTCTTTATACTGTATTTTATTATCTCTTAAAGCTATTTTTATATTGTATTGTCGATGCCAATAATAAATACAAATACTATGATTAATATTAATACATTTATGCATTTTGTCGCGTTTTTATTTCAATCAATTATGACTTGCATAAAAATTGTTATAATTGTAAAGATTTGCTTAAAAATTATAATTTTTAATTTTACGAGAAAATGAGATATGCAAATATAAAGTAATTTCAAATTTTTTAATTATTTGCGCTAATTAATAAAAGACATAAAGACGAGCAAATCAATTTTGTTAATAGATTTATTATACTTTAACATGTAATATAAAGGTCGTAACAATTTCTATAAAAAGATTCAATATATTGCAAATGCTCCGATATTTGTTCACAGGTAATAGCTGCTTATAATTAAGCTGCTAAATGTATAAATTTTTGCAAATATTTACAATTTGCTTTGTGAATGGGAAGCGAAACGTTTGCAATAATCTCTTATTCAATTCGAAGATATCATAAACTCAACGTCACAAATTACTTTTCCATAATATTGAACGGGATCTAAAAAATCTTTTTTGCGGAAAAAAGATCGATCTTTTAGTAACAATCCACAAAAGTTGCAATAAGACGTGTTTACATTTTACTTAGTTCATTCTTCGTTTGCAAAGAGAAATTAAAGCATGCATTTGAGAAATTTTTAATTGAATAATTTATTTTATAACTGTTTATCTCTATTACAAATAACTAATATGACATCATTAGCAAAAATATTTTAAAATCGGAATGTCAATAAGAGAAATAAATATATAAATATATAATCGTGTTATATAATTTCTTAATTCTTAATAATCTTTTATAAATATTTATCTGTATAATAATCGTTGCATTTTACGTTTCAAAATTATTATTTATTAAAAAATTTATCTTTAGTTCTGCTATTAATTTTTATCCATCTTTAATTTTGAATTAAATATAAAGAAAAATAAGAATTAACCTAAAAACGTTAGAAGATCTGCTCGTTTTTACATATCTTTCATATCGTGATTTGTTTATAATTTGTGAATGGATGATTCATCAATTTCAACCAATCATAATCCTCTATACCATTCAGGAATCGTGAATCACGCATCATCAATAAATTAACGTTACAATTTATTCTCCCCTCCTTCTCTTTCTGATACGTGAATGTATTGTTTTGTCTCACTTCGAACGCAATACGTAACCACGCCTATCGTATTTTGACCCTATGAACGGCACGAATTTGAGATCTTACTAACACAAAATACAACTAAATTATGATTATTAGAAATCATGTTAAAAGAAAAAATATGTCAAACATATTTTTGACGATAGAGCATTGAAAACGAAGACCATCTTGAAACAAGACCACCGCAATGTTTATTGTTTTTTAGTCTGATGCTCCCATGCACAACACGTGCTCACAATCTACTTTAGCAACAGTCCGTTTACTTGTTCCTTTCGTAGCACTATTTTCGGGATGGTCTGTATCCTTCGGGCACCGGCAAATGAAAATGAAGCGTTCTCTTCGACGCGTCGATACCTTGTGCGTCGTTCCTTTGTCATGTGACATGAATGAAAATAGAGTGGGAGATGACTAGCCAAGGCCGAGAATGCTAGAATGCAGAACAGACGCAGCAGTTATGGTCATGCATACTAGTATGCTGCTTTTGGCAATAGTGACCATAGCGAACGTAAAAATTCGCAAGTTGAATATACGGATTGCACTAAAAATGCAATTTTTCAGATGACAAATTTATTATTATTAATATTATTATCACATGTCTCAACAAATTGACAATTGTGTTGTGTATTGTAATAATCAGGAAATATGACTGTCCCGTCTTATCGAATCATTTTGTTCGTTGAAATTAGTACAATTATTTTTTTTAGATATATACATATATATATATATATATATATATATATATATATATATATATATATATATATATATATATATATATATATATATATATATATATATATATATATATATATATATATATATATATATATATATATATATATATATATATATATATATATATATATATATATATATATATATATATATATATATATATATATATATATATATATATATATATATATATATATATATATATATATATATATATATATATATATATATATATATATATATATATATATATATATATATATATATATATATATATATATATATATATATATATATATATATATATATATATATATATATATATATATATATATATATATATATATATATATATATATATATATATATATATATATATATATATATATATATATATATATATATATATATATATATATATATATATATATATATATATATATATATATATATATATATATATATATATATATATATATATATATATATATATATATATATATATATATTCTTTTAATGGAACACACAAGGAAATGGAATTACGGGATTAATAAAGCAGCTGTAGTTATACCGAACGAATAAAACTAATACTGATCACTTGCATAATTATCGATATATATGTAAAAAACAAATAACCGATACTTTTTATCATAAAAAGACGTAACGCTATGTGCATGAATGCAGGTAAAATATTGACATTTATTGATTATATTATACTATTACTAGAGACTAAAGATCACATGAAAAGGTATAAATAAAGGAGAAATAAATATATCACAAAAATTGGGTATTTATGCAAAAATCGAAAAATCATATTTAATAAAACATATATATAAATGTTAATACAGATCAATTATAATTATTTAAATAAAATCCTTGTTTATCATTCACACCATATATCTAATATATAAGCGATTACACCACTAATATGAAATTAACATTTGCAGTTTTGTAATTTTGTGTAATTTTCAATGTTAAGTTATTTATCATTATGTTACTTGCAAGATTTTAATTAAAGTAATTTTTAAGTTGTATAAAAACGATCGGTGATATCAATGTAACGTAGCGTAATGCCTAATGATTGAGCATTATGTGTAATTACGAAGATTTATACATATGCAATAATCACGGTCATTCGCCTAAAAATACAAATGTGTTTATTAAATAACATTTAGCAACAATCCGAGATATTACCTATGTTAGGAGTCCTAATGTGAATTTGTTTAACCATTTCTAATAGAACGCTAATTGAGCGCTCTTTTGACATATGTTAAACAACATATAACACGTTATCTCCTGCACATATCACCATTCGTTTCTAGTACAATGCAAGTAATGCATACAAAAATTTCATCACATATTTACATCAACGGATTATAACTATAAATCGTTTGCAAATTGGCTTTCAGTACAAAATTAAATAAAATTATTTTTTTAATCGAAGTCAAAGGAATAAAGAATATAATTTAGCAACATGAAAACGCAATTCGATATAATTTATAAAGTCCGGAAAATGTCAATTATTTGTACTCATAAATTTACAACAATATGTTATAATCCGATATGTATACGAAAAAATACATATTGTTTAATATAAATATTGTTATGTCACATACAATACGCAATTCAATAATTTGAACAGTCTTGTCTCCTCGGAAGCAATTATGAATGATCTTTATTGTCTAACAACCATATACTTTTTGGTAATTGGTATCATCTTCTATCAAACGTCGTTTATAATAATCGATTTGATCTTGGGAGAACGTTTGTCCGATATTTTCCGCAGTGTTTCTAATGTATTTTTCTAATGTGTCCTCGTTCAAAGGTTTGAAGGGAATAATTTTCATAATAATATTTGCTTTGATAAAAAAATCTTTTACTGCGTTTATAGTGTGGTTAAGATCTGCACGCATCAAATCATCATCAATCTGCTCATCTTTAAAAACAGCCAATATGGTAAACTCCCGATTGCCATATGCTTCTTGATACGTTTTCGCATAGTTTATAACGACTTTAGAATGCTCTGCTCTCAAATTCTCTAAGACAATAAAGGTCGGAAACGAAGGTGAAGGACCGTTTCTTCTCCTTTTGCGTAATATTTTTTTTATTATGTCCACCGTGTATGGTTTGTCGACGCTTGTATCACCGATGAGAGCTACTACTTTTAAAAGAGATGTATTTCGTTCAAGATATTTGGTCACGGCTCGTACGGTTGCATCGTGATCGAGTATTCCTTCCTCCAATTCGACAATAGCAGTCTCAAAAATATCAGCGTGCTTATCATTCTCATCACGTACAAGTTCAAAACGAGAATAAAATTGAAATAAAAATGGAGATAGAATTAATATTAACAAGATTATGAAACTTTTTAAACATTCCGACGAACATTTCTTTCGATGAATTTTTACTTTCGTATCTTGAATATCTTCTGGTTTTTTATCTTTTCGAGCTTTATCATAAGTTATCATAAGTGTTGGTTTTGAAGGTTTGAATCTTTTAATAATCTTGTTCATTACTGAATATGGTAATATAGAAATAAGGAAAATTATAAGTTTTGATTGTGCGATTATATGTCCCCACTGTAATAATTTATCCTTAGGCATCTTATTAATCTTCTGACGATTTTGACGATTTTCTTTTTTCTTATTTTGATAATCCTTTGATTTTTCGTCTTTTTCAATCATATTGTCTGAATTATATTCTCGAGCGATTCGACTCATATACATTGTCAAAAGTTTATGTTCCACAGAGATCATTTCTAATCTTTGAGTCATGAAATAATCAAGAAATACATCTTTGAACGTTGGCAATTTTCTAGTATGCGAAAAATCTAGTGTGCAAGGACGTTTTGGCGTGTTCGGAGTCGTTTTCAATGGTTCCGTAAAAGAAGATTTTGCAGAGTATGATTCTGCAGAGGACGATTTTAGAGGAGACGATCCCATAGAGTACGATTCCTTATAGTTTTTCGATTTATTGTAACTTTTAATTTTCTGAATGCATTCTTGCAAAGATTGAGATTTTAGCTCGAGTGCAGATTTTGATATATTCGGTTGCGCGATTTCAGTAGCATCCGATTCCGTACCGGACGATTCCATACGAGACAATTCCGTAGTAGACGGTTCCGTAGCAGACGATCCCGGTAAGTTTATTGTTTCGGTTTCGAGTGGATAGTTACCCATAACATTTATACATGCATCATTGTTTGCTAATACCTGGTCTCTATTGTTTTTTTAAATAAAAAGACACTTGGTTAATGACATGTAATATCTTATCTTTCCGAATTAATTGCATGTGTTAGATCTCGAATTGTCACATAAAAAGTTTGTTAAATAAAGACAGTTCAAACTTTTAATTATATATTAAAAATATTTCTAATATTTAT
This sequence comes from Formica exsecta, assembly GCF_003651465.1. Classification (NCBI taxonomy): domain Eukaryota; kingdom Metazoa; phylum Arthropoda; class Insecta; order Hymenoptera; family Formicidae; genus Formica; species Formica exsecta. Next base: position 774,178 of record NW_021850752.1, read on the forward strand.
TTTTGATAATTACAATAAATGCAAATACTATTATTTATGTAAATAAATTTTTAGTTCTGCATTTCTATATCAACAATAAAAATTATTTTAATTGCAAGAATATTTCTCTCGGAAATTATAATTTTTAATTATATAAGAAAATAAAACGCGCATATACACTGTTATTCTAAACAATTTTTAATAATTCAAACAAAACCGAATTATTAAAAAAAATATAAAGACAATTAAGTAAAATTTTGTTTATAGATTAATATTAATCTCATTATAAATTTTAATAATTATATTAATTTTTAATATCACATAATATGCGATATTAGTTTGAAGTAATTCTAATCGAAAAATATAATACCTAACGTTATCTGTCCGACTTCGTGAAGCCTGTTCGACGGATTTCTCCAAAGCATCATGCCTCGGTATAAAGGCAGACAATAATTTCTCGGAGGAATTGTCGATATTCAGAGATTCGGGCTGATTCTCCATAATATCAGATTGTAAAGGTTTTCTACAAAGAAAACACCGACCTGTTAATAATATAATTAAATTGACATATTATTTATATTTTATTATGTTCATTATGCGAATTGGAACGTGTACTCGAGAAACTTTTAGTCAATGAATTTATTTGATATTTTTTTAGTTTTACAGATATATAATGTATAGCTTAAAGAAAAATTTTACAAAATGGAATGTCAGAGTGAAACAAATGAATATATAATCGCGTTAAGACAAACCAGAACAAATAAAACAATAAACGTTTTTTAACTCTGCTACATAAAGTCATAACAAAAACACAAAATTTTTAATAATTTTCACTTTAAATATGTTTTTGAACTCTTTTAAATATTTGTTAGTATGATAATCATTGCATTTTACATTTTAATATTAATTGTTAGTGAAGAAATTCCATCTTCGAAATATTTGCTAAACATCTTTTTTATCTATCTTTGTAATCGTAAAAATATATTCCTTCTAAAAATATAAATTAATCCAAAAGTGTTACAATATCTGTTTTTTTTATACATTATTAATATATCTGTTATCTTTATTATTAATATCTCTGTCATCTTTACTTTCTTTACCTGAAATGCGGCTATATGCTCTTGTTTCGATTATAGACGGTGCAAATATATACGATATCACAAATCGTTAAGAATTGTAATTCGGTCTTGCAAATACAATAAGAAAGAAATAGTTTAAAATTAATACCAGCACACAATCTAATCAGAATATAACTGTCACATATTCATCATATTGATCGAAAAACACATCAAGTGTCTTCAAAACTCATGAAACAAATTTAACAAAAATATATGCGATATTTACTGTTTTTCTTTTATTATTCTTTACGCGATTCTCTGCCGTGTTGACAACATATTAGGTCGAACTGGCCAACAGTTCGAATTTACTCGTTCCTTCTTTACACAGCACTGTCATATTTGATTCCGATGTTTCTAATTTTTCGACACAGTCTCATCTTCTGCTCGGATCGATCAGCTAGGATAAAGAGCTCTCAATGCAATGTATTTTTAATGCTAAAACAATTTTGCATTTATTTTATTTTACGCGTAGATTTTTATTTAAAAAACATATATTTAAAATAAATGTCATTATTTCATAGTCCAAATTTTTCTATAAAATTTATAATATTTAATATATTATAATATTTAAAATTGAAAGATATTTGATAAATTAAGCCGCGTCATATGATCCATGATGGTTTTATCGATATAATGTCATAATAGAAGCACGTTTTTTCGTAAATGTTGGAAAATGTAGCTACAATGATAATCGGAAAGTGAGCGACGTAATAATTTACATATAAAAATTTCGCGTAATATGTATATGTTAATATTATTTAATATTTATGTAGTATTTGTAGTTATTGTAGTTGCGGTGCAATTCTATTTCCTATGCTATGAAACTTCAAGTTAAAAAATTCTTTCTACATCAGCGGCAACAAATTTACACTCATATTGTTCAAGCATTTTTACATTATAATAGTTTTTTATATGTACTTCTTTTGAATTGAAAATATATTCGGAAAACATGCCGTCTTGAGATATATAGTCGCGATATATATTTTGTTATAATTTTTTACGACATCTTTTTTCTCCATCAACTTTTTCAATGACAATTACATAATACAGAGGCATCATTAAAAGAATGAAAAGTTAATCAAAAAAAGATGATACTTATATAAGGAATAAAGAATCTTATGTATGAAAAATATATTAGTAAATGTTAGCACACAGTCAATTTAGGCGAAACATTTAATATTCATTTTCACATTTGTCAATTGCAATATATAATATTCAAACAAATAGTATTGATTTTACAGTTTATCATTTAAAGATTTGTAAGTCCGTATATAACCTTCCTAAACTTTTTTTAAATGACTAATGCTATAAATTACTTTTTTTACTCGCAAGGTTTTATTTAAAGAGGAAGATATTTAAAAAAAAAGATTATTATTATCTTATTTCACAATTAACATCTTATTTCAGACACACACTTAATCATTTATTTGTGAATATATAAAAAGTACAAATACAAAATGGCAATATCATAATCTAATTTTTGTCCGTAATCTATAAAGTTTCTTACAATATTTAATAAATGTTATCACACACATATACAAATAAAAAAATAAAAATATTGAGCAAAAGATATTTTCAAAAAATATAACTGACTTCTTAATTCGTAATCTAGAGCCAGAATGTGTATGACAGTTAATACATATTAATACATACATAATTTTTCTATTATAATCTATTCAAATTATATTCAATTTACCGGTTTATTCTGAGTTGTTTCAAGATATCTCACTCCCAGATTTTTCTTAATTTACTTAATACATATTCTAATCTATAATATGAATTATTTATATGTTTTGAGAAAACATATCTTTTACAGATCAAAGCCTATAGTTTTATAGCTAATAAAAAATATAAAACATTTGTTCGCAAGCGAATTTTGTATAAGAACGACATAGTAGCAACATAGCGCAACGTAACACATAACGTTTGAGCATTACGATTTTATTGTCGATTACGAAGATTTATAAATACGCAATGACCACTGTTGCTCGCTTATAAATTGTCGTAAATCCAAGTAATAACAAAAAGAAAATTAGCAAAGTCCGAGATATTCTCGGAATCCTTATCAATAAGTTCGCTTAATCGTGAATAACAGCTGATTACGCGTTTAATCGGACGCATATTAAACGACACATTACACATCATCTTCTGCAAAAACCGCCGCTCATTTTTAATCCGGAAGTAATGCGTACGAAAATTTTATCACGCGTTCAGAACAACGAACCGTGACTATGAATTACATGCAAGTTGGTTTTTATCAAAACTAGAACACTATAAGCGCGCGCTATTTATTTTGTGTGTATGTGTGTATAATTTTTACACATATTAACTTTAGTTCTTCGTTTTATAAAAATAAATTAAATAAAAATTACACACATATTTAATATTTGAACTATCAAATGCGTCGCTCTGTTATGACAGATTTTTATTGATAGGAAGTAATGCACAGCACAACATCGAGACTAATCAGCATCACAGGAAAGAGATAATAATATTTGCGAGTGTTGATTTAACATATCTTTTTAAAAATGGATATCTCAATGAGAGTTGCTCACGGCATATTATTAGAATATTATATATGTGTGTTATATATAAAATATTATACAATGCGCCATTTAGTTTTTATCAATAATAATAGAAAAAAATGATTAAAAAATCGTGATATCTCTTGCAATATTGGAGTGTACGAATATTAAGAGTTTCTTTTATATTTCGTAGAATGTTACCCAGAATTCTAAATAAAAAACCGGAATTGCGAAAAAATTTACGTTTAAAATATTTAAAATTAAAATTTTATTTAAAATTAAATTATAGGATTAAGGTGATGCCGGAGTCCTGTTTTACCGGCCATAATAATTACACTTTGCAGACCGAAATTTTTTTATTGGTTACATGAAATAAGAAATCCTTTTCCACGATTAAAGTATATACATCGAAAAAGTGGGAACCTTGCGCTTTTACGTGAAAAACGAAGAAAATCTAAAAAATTACAGTTTTTTTACCGGCTTCTTGCGTCAGGTCGTAACAATATTTGCTTAATATAAAAGTTTTGCAGTTTGTATGTACAAAATAAGATAGGTTCCCACTCGGAAATGCATGAAAGAATATAAGTGAACGTTTGAAAATGTATTTAGAAGCCTAGTAAAAAACATGTTTTTTACTAGGCTTCTAAATACATTTTCAAACGTTCACTTATATTCTTTCATGCATTTCCGAGTGGGAACCTATCTTATTTTGTACATACAAACTGCAAAACTTTTATATTAAGCAAATATATAATTATTATGGTCGGTAAAACAGGACGGTGCGGCATCCTCTTAAGAACGTGCTGTAAAATGATCGAATCGCAAAATTTAATAATTAATATAACGATAAGTTTCGTGGTACATTAATCGTTTAATAAATAATTGATCTATAATTTAAAATACTTATATAATTTAATATTTCACATATATATTTTATAATACGTAAAATATTTCGTTAGCAAATTAGGACAATACCTAACATGGTATCCGGCCTGAGCGGCGTAAACACTGACACGCGTAAACATTGTTTATGTATCACGGCTTTGTTATCATTTATACGAAGACACTTGAATAGAACTGTAGTAAGGCGAGACGCTCTATAAAATTCCTTTTCTATACGCGATCGCGACAAGTATCGGGAAATAATTTGATAAGATTAATAATTAATTATTAATTTTACCTTAAATAATACATAATTATATTGCAACGATAAATCTTAAGGCGCGTATTTCGCATCAAAGTGGCTCATCATTCTGATTTATATCCAAAAGTCCAGAACGGTATAGCAACAGAAATAGAAATGGGAATAATATTAATAAGATTATGAAACTTAACAAAACAAGACATTTCGACGAACATTTCGTTTCTTTGTCTTTTTATGTGGAAATTCTTCCGGTTCCTCGTCTTTTTGAGCTCTATCAACTACTCTAAGTTTTAAATGAAGTGATTTTACAATATCAATGGTCATTTCCAAATGTTGGTTGATTTCATCTCGGTGTTTTAGTCTATTCTCAGTCACTGATGTCGATAACCATTCTGTAGAATCCATAGCTTCCACAAATTCCTCATCGCTCGCAGTTTTCGGTCGATTATCTGATATAGAAATAGATGAACTTAATGTAATATCATGAATATTTGTTGTTGAATCTGTAGATTTTCTACTTCCGAATTTTCCACTGGAGCGAACGCAGATCTAAATAACGTATCTCATTAATCTTCTAACGCATTTAACAATTCTTATTTTCTTATTTTGATAATCCTTCGATTTTTTGACGCTTTCACTGTTTTCGGTCTTACTGTCTAAAATATCTTTTTGAGAGATTTGTTCGAGCTCTAAAAAGTAAAAATTATCTCAATTTCTTTTACTAGTGCCTGTATGCGATCATCATATTCTTTTTTTATTTCTGACCATTGTTTAAATATTTCACGATATAGTTCGAGATATTTATCCCTATTCTCTGTCGCGTTCAATGATTCCGTAAAGGAAGATTTTGCAGGAAACGACTCCATAGACGATTCCGGTAAGTCCATTGTTTCGGTTTTAAATGGATAGCTACTTTCGATAATCTTCATGCGTTCTTCATACTCTGCTAATATTTGGCCGCCACTGTTTTTTTAAATGAAAAAACGTTTGGTTAAAAACGTGTGATATCTTGCCTTTCTTAATTAATCGCATATGTTAGATCTTGAATCGTCACGTTATGTTAAATAAGGACACACAGTTCAAACTTTTAATTATACATTTAAAATATTTGTAAATTTTATTTTCGATGATTACAATAAATGCAAATACTATTATTTATGTAAATAAATTTTTGGTTTTGCAATTCTCAAACAATTTAATCTTATATAGAAATTGTTTTAATTGCCAAAATATTTTTCCTTGAAAGTTATAATTGTAATTATATACACAAGAAAATAATACGCGCATATGTATACGGTATTATTCTAAACAATTCTTAATAATTCAAATAAACTCAAATTATTAAAAAATATAAAGGCAAGTAATAAAATTTTGTTTACA
>NW_021850753.1:0-648 GCF_003651465.1 Formica exsecta
TTTCTACATGTAAACTAATATAATTATGTAACTATCAAAAATATTATATAATTGTGCTCTTGATGTGCCCGATTTCTAGTTTTTGTATACGATGAAACGGACAATAAATTCCATTTTAACGATTTTGCTGCGTTAATTATTTACATTAAGGCCGATTTCACAGATTTCAATGACCTTGATATATATTATCAAGGACACGACCCTGAGTAATTTTCAAAAGGTTTTAGCCATCGATTGTCCTATTATCAATCATATGTTCCTGAGGATGTAATTTAATTTTATTCTTGCCGGTACCACCTTAACGAGTTGGCTTAGACAATTTAATACGATTTTTGCACGCAACGAGAAAAACTGATTCTCTCATTTCCTGGATTATCTAGATTATCTAATATTATCTAGATTATCTAATATTTAGGTTTATACACAGTGACATTACTACCAATGATTTATAATAAAGATAATTAATATAGTTAACTGTAAAAGAAAATGTTAGAAAAGCTATATTAACAAACTATGCATTTTTTGTGTAAGAAGTCTTCCTAATTCTTCCGATGTCTATTATTCTTATCGTTCGTATATAACAGATTGTCATTAAAATTAGGCAAAGAAAGAGATCAAGAAAGACACAGGAAGAAAAAGAGGGAAAGA
>NW_021850753.1:656-6538 GCF_003651465.1 Formica exsecta
ACAGGAAGAAAAAGAAGAAAAGAGAGAGAGAGAAAATAACTTAATAAAATCGTAATAAATTTTAACGAAAAGAAATCCTAAATTAAGCTGTCCGTTTAAATAACTTTATCTTAATCAAACATTGCTATATTAAAACCATTGTAAAATTTACATGCCTTAGCAACTTGTGCACTGTATTTTTTTATTTATAAAAATTTATAAAAATATTCAATATAATAAAATATTTTGTAAAAAGTTACATATACATAATTAAAAACAATTTTATTTATTTTTTACATTAATAAAATTATCGGAATCATAATTCCCAAATAGTAGTCAAAAAACAGTTCATTTTTCATGAAAATTCAAAATACTTTCTGATTTCATTATTATTATTTATGTGTAATCATTATTTATAACATTATCTCTCATATTACAATAAAAGTCCATAAAAATAAGGCTAAAATAAACGCATCTCGTGCGCTATACCGTATCGTATATATGTATATTTTTACAAATACTGAGTTATAAACATATAAAATGGAGCATGCAGGAGATACGAAATTCATCGCTTACCTATAAAATAATCGGTCGTTTAATAATAAGTCAAATCGTAAAGGTTCTACTGAATTTTCTTTAAAAATAAATTAAATAGTGAAAACAAGATGAAATGATAAAAATAACAAAAACAAAAAATCATAACATAATCAATTGCTTTTAAATAATTAACAAAAACAATAATTTATAAGAGAAACAAACAAAAAAGATTATAATTGTTAACAACATAATATTATTATTTTTTTAATTTGTATGACATAGGGTTAATGAACTTATAAAAACTGCATTTATATATCACCATTGACAATATTTATTTTGATTTATATCGATTTATATTGATTATATCGATTTATTTACTGACAAGTTTTTTTGATGTTCACAGATTACAATAAAATAACAATGATGACAAAGCTAATTGTAAAGAAATATAATGTAGAAAAAAAATATCTCTCTGTCATATATTATATTGTATATACAAACATGCTGCACATTACATTATCTGATATATTTATATTGATTATATATTTATTTTGATTATATATTATATTGTATATACAAACATGCTGCACATTACATTATCTGTATAAATTGAGACTTCGCTCACGTTTTTTTACATATCTATTATTTTTAATATATGCAATTCATCAATAAGAAATAAATTTAATAAAGCAAAGTCTCAACAACTTGTTTGTCAAACAGTTTTATCGTAATTAATTTTAGGTTTATAAAAGTTTTTTGAAAATATCCTTCTTTATATCGTTTAGTTTTTCACCATGCACAATTTTATCCTTATTTTCTACAATTTAACTTATTGTTAGATAAAAAAATTCGTACATTTTTATTTTTTATTATGTTTTTAATTAATGCTTCTAAAATTGGAATACTAAAATCTCTCACGCATTGAGACTATTTATCTTACTTTTTATTGCAAAACAATAATTAAAAACAATTGTTAAATCATTAAATTTATCGGAATCGTGACATAATATCAAACATGATCTCATTCGAATAATTTTCAGTCATATAATAATATTCACTCACTTGATTTGTTTGTAATTCGCAAAGTAAATTTTTGAGAATTTATGGTTTATGACGAATAAAATCTATTTCATTGTAAGTATATGAGTATAATTGAGATAAAAAGATCTGTTCAGAGAGTATGCTGATTAATAATACGCATGCATACACATATACATATATATATATATATACATATATATTCCATACATGCATAAATGAGACTGATCGTATAAAAACTATTGCTATACGTTAAATTAAACTCATAAAAAAGGTTTACAATTGAAAAGTTAAAAATCATAAAAGTCTATGTGCCAAAACATCTTATCATTTATTTTTCAGTTAAAGTTTGCGAAATACTCACTAAATTAACAATAAGTCAAATGATATAGAAACGTATCTATGTATCACAGAAAGAAAATATTTTAAAAATGTAATAAATAGCAACACTAAATTTAAGAAAAAACTATAAGAGTTTAAGTATCATACACATTTAAATTTAAAACCGTACTTGTCAGATAATATTAAAACTTATTGTTAACTTATTGTAAAAACTTATTGTAACTTATAATTTAAATCGTGGCCCAAAAACATGTTTAATAAGACTATTTCATATATTGAAATTCATAATTTCTCAGAGTGTAAAGTGATTGTCAAAAACTTTCGACCTTTTATTTCTTTTACTAATACAAAATTCTTTTATTTCAAATAAAAATATTATCAGTTTGTTTAATTAATTTGATGATCCGGTACTTAGCCCGTCTTGCAAATCGCTTGAAAGACTGACATTTTTGCTTAAATATACAAATAATAATTAAATCTTACTGCACAATCTCATTAATTTCTGACACACAGATTTTTATAACTTTTAATTATATAATTATAAATCTATTGCGTATTAAAATATTGTAATTCATAAAGATTATATTAATATTTACAAATAAATTTTTACAATTAAAAATCGTTCCGAGAAAATATATAAATCAAAAGTTTATTTGATAGCAGTAGCTAAGAAATAAGAAGAGAAAAAGACAATATAAAAATTATATATATATATATATATATAATATTTCCTCGACAACGGTGTCTTCTTCTGATACATTATCTTCTTTTGTATGAAAACCCGATTTAAAAATATTTCTCCATAAAAGTTCATTCTTTGCACGTGTCCTTTCGGCCCACGGCTGGCAAGTCCTTTCAATATATTTTCCTATGTCTAAAGATTTATTAAAATCTTCAAACGCTTCTACAGAATTATACCTTATATGACTAACAATATTTTGTCTCATTGGTTGAAGAATTCTGAGTATGTATTGCGGGAGAAACAGAATTTCGAAATTGTTAACATTCACGGTGTTTTCTAGAGCAATTAATTCGGGACTATTTTTAAGGAGTAAAAATACTTTACCGCTTACATTTGTTTTTCGTTGCTGTTCTTTTACAAATTTTACAAAGTAATTATTATACCAATCTGCGAGAATTTCTTTACCTTCTAACTCATTTCCTTGTAACTTAAAAATGCCGGGCGGTATATTTTTCAAATTTTTTGGAGCTTCTTGGTGTGTATATTTATAAATACAAAAAGGTGACCATTTGTGATTACCTGTAGCATTTATACAAAATATAAAAGTTAGTCTATCATTTTTCAAATTTTTTACATCAGCATCTCTTTTGGTTGGAAAATGTTGTTTCCACAATATGTTCATATCGATCACAGTATAAATGTTATCTCTAATGATATTTTCCTGTTTCAATCGCTGAGTGAAATCTTGAAAAAATTTTTTAGCTTCCGCATTATTTAAATCGACTATGTCATCCTGTTGCACGAGATTTTGCGAACTCTCAGGCATCGGAAGTTATGCATTCCAATCGATTTTGTTCTAGTCACCAATTATATAGTTTTTCATTCAAAGAATAGTTTAAATTACCGTATTCCTTTTCTGCTTGCATTGTTTTTTGTTTCGCTAATTGATTTATTCTATTTGGCTTCCGTTTATATATAATAAATTATATATTACAAACTTTATAATCAGTGGCAATTTGTAAATTATTGAAATATTTTTCCTTAATTTTTACTGAGCTTCAAAATGTTATTGATGCGAGAGCCAGATAATATCTTTTTGCAATATACGCGCTTAGTTGACATTATAAAGATTAGTAAAAATTTTCACATAAGACTCTGCTTTACTGCGTGTTACTGACTTTAGAGAGATTCCGAAAACTTTTGCCGCGTGACATGAAATTATCGAAATACTGACAATGACAACTGAAAGTTGTTAAGGTTAGTTGCTCATGAGAATAACCTTGCGAACGACCGAGGATAAAAATATTATTTAACAAACGTGTGTCAAATCGCTAACGGTAATATTTTCTTATTTCCAATGTTTATTGTTTATAAATAGTGACATTACTATGATTTATAATAAAGATAATCAAAAAAGTTAACTACAGAAGAAAATTTTAGAAAAATTTTATTAAACTATGCATTATTTTGTGTAAGAGGTTTTGTTAATTTTACCGGTATCTATTATTTTTAATATATAATAGATTCTCTCATTAAAGTTAGGCAAAAAGAAAGATCAAGAGAGACAGAAAAGGCAATTTAATAATACAACCATAGTATATTTTAACGAAAAAAGATCCTAAGTTAATCTATCTGTTTAATCTATCTGTTTAATCCGTTTAAATAACGGTTTACCTTAATCAAACATTAGTATATTAAAATTTTTGAAAAATTTACATGCCTTAGCAACTTGCATGTTGTATTATTTACTTTTAATTTGTAAAAAAATTCAATATAATAAAATATTTTGTAAAAAGTTTCATATATATACTTTTCTTCTGTTATATATATTTAAAAATTTAACAGTAGTATTTACAATATTCCAAAATTAAAACTAACTGTAATCTGTGACTTTTTTGTATCATTTTGCATAATTAAAAACAATTTTATTTATTTTACATTCATTAATAAAATTATCGAGATCATAACCCCCAAGCAGTAATCGAGAAACAGTTCACTTTTCGTGGAAATTCAAAATACTTCTAAATTTCTAATCGTTGTTTATAATATTATTTTATTATTTTTAATATTATATTACAATAACAGTCCAAAAATAAGTATTTCTACATGCAAACTAATATAATTATGTAACCATCAAAAATATTTGTGCACGTGATGTGCCCGATTTCTAGCTTTTGTATACGATGAAACGGACAATGCATTCCATTTTAACGATTTTGCTGCGTTAATTATTTACATTAAGACCGATTTCACAGATTTCAATGACTTTGATATATATTATCAAGGACACGGCCCTGAGTAACTTTCAAAAGATTTTAGCCATCGATTGTCCTATTATCAGTCATATGTTCCTGAGGATGTAATTTAATTTTATTCTTGATGGTACCACTTTAACGAGCTGGCTTAGACAATTTAATACGATTTTTGCACGCGACGAGAAAAACTGATTCTCCCATTTCCTGGATTATCTAGATTGCATCGGAAATGGATATCTTCCCTTTCGTCGCCAAAAATTGCGGAAGTTAGAGGTTGTACAAAATATCGCGTACATACATACACACACACACACACACGCGCGCGCGCGCACACGCACACGCACACGCACGCACACACACACACACACACACACACACATAGAAAACTCGAAAAAAAATTTTGTCACGTAAACAAAGCTTCCTCTATGAGGATGCAAAAAAGATTAATACTCCAATAAACCGAATTTTGTTTGATAAAACGATTGTAGAAAAAAGAGAATATTTTAGATTAAATAGCTTTTTGTATATGTTTTTATAATTTTCATTAAACATTATGTACAATAAAATTATATTTTTTATATCGTACAAGATATCTGCATTAAAAATTGTTTTTCCCTTTCCCATTCTTAAAACAAAGAGTATAAATCGAAAAGAGCAATGCTAAATAATAATTTTAATTTAAAAAGGAATTAACATAATCTTACGTAAATATACTACAAGTACCGATAACATTGATGTTTATTTCAATAGTGCGCGGTGGATGATTGGAAAACGCTTGGTCTCTCACGACGCAGATCGGGGTTCAAATCCGAGCGATTTTTTTTTTACTGTTTTTTTAAAGTTTATCATACATTATTACATACATTTATTTATTAAATGTGATTATATTTTAAGAAATATGTTTAAAATATTTATGTCTTTTTCAAACTATAATTACATATTACAAATTGCAAATATATGTAAAAAAATTTTATTACAAATAAAAATAGTTTAAAAAGATATAAAAGTAAGGCTCTTACACGATTAAAATCAAGTAAAATCCGAGTAAA
>NW_021850753.1:8895-10490 GCF_003651465.1 Formica exsecta
TTTACTCGGATTTTACTTGATTTTAATCGTGTAAGAGCCTTACTTTTATATCTTTTTAAACTATTTTTATTTGTAATAAAATTTTTTTACATATATTTGCAATTTGTAATATGTAATTATACTTTGACAAAGACATAAATATTTTAAACATATTTCTTAAAATATAATCACATTTAATAAATAAATGTATGTAATAATGTATGATAAACTTTAAAAAATAGTAAAAAAAAAATCGCTCGGATTTGAACCCCGATCTGCGTCGTGAGAGACCAAGCGTTTTCCAATCATCCACCGCGCACTATTGAAATAAACATCAATGTTATCGGTACTTGTAGTATATTTACGTAAGATTATGTTAATTCCTTTTTAAATTAAAATTATTATTTAGCATTGCTCTTTTCGATTTATACTCTTTGTTTTAGTGCGCGGTGGATGATTGGAAAACGCTTGGTCTCTCACGACGCAAATCGGGGTTCAAATCCGAGCGATTTTTTTTTTACTGTTTTTTTAAAGTTTATCATACATTATTACATAGATTTATTTATTAAATGTGATTATATTTTAAGAAATATGTTTAAAATATTTATGTCTTTTTCTCTTTGTTCATAGTCAGTTCTTATTTCAAGACCGTCTTAAGTAATGTCTTAAAAGACTAATATGGCTCTGTGATTGGTTTAGGACATCTTAAGATTGTGCTTAAGACGGTCTTAAATATAAGAACTGACCATGAATACCGGCCTAGGACTCTAAGGCCGGTATTCATAGTCAGTTCTTATTTCAAGACCGTCTTTAAGCACAATCTAGATACAGGTGATACAATAGCAACTTCTGATTGGTCCGTCATTTCTTGGCAATTCCTACTAATATTCAAATTATGGAAATGGCAATAACAGTAAATTGTTGCAATAGAAATTAAAAATATACGTATTAAAGGCAACACATACATAATTTTTACAGAAAAAACGTGTGTAAGAAGAATGTGTGTGTATATATATATATATATATATATATATATATATATATATATATATATATATATATATATATATATATATATATATATATATATATATATATATATATATATATATATATATATATATATATATATATATATATATATATATATATATATATATATATATATATATATATATATATATATATATATATATATATATATATATATATATATATATACACACACATTCTTCTTACACACGTTTTTTCTGTAAAAATTATGTATGTGTTGCCTTTAATACGTATATTTTTAATTTCTATTGCAACAATTTACTGTTATTGCCATTTCCATAATTTGAATATTAGTAGGAATTGCCAAGAAATGACGGACCAATCAGAAGTTGCTATTGTATCACCTGTATCTTCAGGTTGCGTTTCGATATTCATTACTAGGGTGCGTTCCGTTTCATGCATTGAGCGCATAGATCGCCTGGAAATCTATAATATATGTTACGTGAACTATAGATTTCCAGGCGATCTATGCGCTCAATGCGTGAAACGGAACGCACCCTAGTAATGAATATCGAAAGGAAGAAAGTGCGTGCATTTTACACACGTGACAATACCTGAAAAAT
>NW_021850753.1:10737-27241 GCF_003651465.1 Formica exsecta
TATATATATATATATTAGTGTATATGTGCATGTGTGTAGTATTGCAATTTTAATAGCTAGCAATGTATATTATCTTATTATAATTCTTATTGTAAAAATTATATTTTTTATATTATATTGCATATTTTTTTGGAATTATATTTGATAAATGTATATAAATGTTTATAATAAAGAAAATACAATTTGATTGAAAACTGTTTTTTAATTTGACAATATGCACAGATAATAAAAAGATCGAAATCAATCGAAATGAGTCGAGACGATTAAAATTCGGACAATCAGGATTGATAATTGAAGCTTAAATTTTGATTGATTCTAGTCATCTTATAGATTAAAAAAATGATTTTGTATGATTTCAGAAAGATTTCAATGAGATAAGTATGATGAGTATAATATAAACTATTAAAAAATAATGATCTGATAATTTTTTATTCGTATATGTATATATACAAAGGGCGTTCACGAAACAGCTGACGAAGCTCCACAATAACCTATGTGTAGAGGGAATTTGTGTTCCATCATAACCAATGACGTGGATATAGGTTAAGTTTTTCTACGCTCATATGTATGCAGCGCATGCAAACAAATAAAATCAGTTGTATCAGGCACGTTTTTCACGAAAAACAATTTGTAAATAATGTTCGAAATCACGGACACACAGAGTGAGTGCAAAAATTTACGAACCAATATTGATCGATTTGTAACAATAACCAGCGAATATCTGAAACAACAATTAAATGCTGTTGATTTTATTATAAGGAATGTGTTTCAGAAATCGGGGTCGGATTGGCAGGATTTGGTATTTCTTTCCTATTCCTTGGTGTACTATTACTCTTCGATAAGGGTTTACTTGCTATTGGAAATGTAAGATTATACTCTTGCTATTTGTTTGTACAAATCCTACAGTTAGATTGACTTCTTTCTAAATTGTTCTTTATAGCTATTGTTTATATCGGGACTCGCGTGTGTAATCGGGCCATGGAGAACTTTAAATTTTTTCTTTCAAAGACATAAAATAAAAGCCAGTGCCTCATTCCTAGGAGGCGTTTTTGTAGTACTTATGGGCTGGCCTCTTGTGGGAATGATTTTAGAAACTTATGGTTTCGTATTGCTATTTAGGTAAGTGTGATACATTTTAATAAATTTGACACTACACTATACAAGAGTTATTTCTGTAAAAATATAATTTATTATTTTTTTTTTTATTCCAGTGGCTTTCTACCAGTAGCAATAAATTTCCTACGAAGGGTACCTCTATTGGGAACTGTATTGAATATGCCTGGTATCAGTCGAATTTTGGACATAATAGCAGGTGATTCCAATAGGACAACTGTATGATAATTATATAATTTATGTTAACTTTAAAGATATCAATACATTTTTGTTTAAAACTTGTATATAAAACAATCATATATATCATGTTCCATATTCTTTTTCTGTCACTCCTGTTTTAGGATGTCAGTTGTCAGATAGAAATTTTTGTACAAAAACAAAAGTATATACATATATATAAAATTTACCTCCTATAAATGTAAGACAATATCAGTAAGCATATAGTATAATTGATTTGTATATTTCTAGTTTACATAAATATAACTTGTATATGCTGTCCGATTACGTTAAGAGTGTGCTTAATTACATATATGTAAAGCATTCCATAAAGTTTTATACAAAAGAAAGTGACGATCTAATTTTTTTTATCTAATTACTCAATAAATCAGTAAATAATTGCCAAAAGCACATACTCTTTCCTTGATCAGATGATAAATGTTTTGAGACAAAATAATACATAAACGTGTTTAATGTATCATATATCAATAAGATGTTTTATATATCAAAATTGAGAAAAATTATATTCAATATATATAAAATCCTTTTTCAAATTTTCAAAATGGAAAAGAAATTGACAAAAATATTAAGAACATGTTGGATCATTTAAGCTAACTGAAATTAATAACTGATAAAAACAAGATATTTAACATAAATAATAACTTAAAAAATTTTTTATTTTTACTAAAATAATTAAATTAGCTAAATAATTCGATTTAGATATATTGTATGAAAAGAAAGAGAAGACTTTAAATGCAGTTTTCAAATAAATTTTTGTTATTGACAGGGTAAAATAAAAATTTCCGAATGTATGAAATTTTATATCGTTTTTATTGATTTGCTGCTTTCCCTGCATGCATCCTAACATGAACAGATTAGATGCATGCATTCTGAGTAACCGTTCTTCATCTTATACATAATTGTCTGGAGTGCGAAATTAAATTATCGTCCATCAAAATTTAATGGACTGGCTGATACCATTAAAATGATATTTTATTAATTATGAATTATGAATTATCTACAACGGGCCGAGAATAAGGGCGGGGGGCGGCCCAGGCTACACGCCCCGCCATCGTCGTGATATTTCGTCGCGTGTCCCCCTCTCTCATCGATTTCGCGTGCGCTGACTCGATTCTCTAGGAAATTATTACTTTCAATACTTAATATCCTGACCGGTCTATTTATTTCAACGCGCATGTGTGGAACGTTTTCCAGGTAACAGGTGTTCGCGATACCTCCGCGATTATATTTGTCTCTTCGTCATTTTTACGATAATAGAATATGAAAATACGCGTAATGTCAACCGCTGCAAGAAAATACTGAATCCGGCAATAAGTTAAGCAGATTCTCTTCTATTTTTTTACGTTTACAATTTTTGCCGAGTTTCATGCATTTTACGAGCTGCTACGTCGAACGTCCTCGGCCTGAATTACTTGTTCATGTTACCGACAGCAAGTGTTCTGTCTCTGGGAATCGCTATCAAATCGGATGGTATGGATAATAATGACGATGTTTGTGATTGTGAAAGTAATGAGACGAGGATCGTTTTAGCGCTTTAAAGAAGATTCTTGATCTCATCATACAACACGAGTACGAGCGCACCGCCGGTACCACGGAGAACGTTGGAGAATGCGCCCTTGAAGAAAGCATTGCCACCCTCCGTTTTGTAAATAGTGGACCAACAGTGGAGAGTGTTTTTATACAGAATATCAGTCTTGGCACGGCCAGACTGCATCATCATACGTCTACGTACTGTATCAAAGGGATAGGACACAATACCCGCTACAGTAGTTACGGTCTGCAACAGATTTTAATGAATAAGCGAGACAGTTCGATGAAACTGCACGAGTCTACATGAAGAACAAAATTAGTTGTCTTCTTACCTGGGCAATACCCCATGAGACAAGGAATGGAGTATTCTTGGGGTCTGGCAACATACCACGGGCAGTGTCATAGAAACCAAAGTAAGACGCACGGTAAATAATGATACCCTGCACTGAGACGCCAAAGCCACGGTATAGACCGGTGAGCCCGTCAGTTTTGAAGATCTTAGTTAAGCAGTTTCCCAATCCTGAAAACTCACGTCCGCCACCAGCCTTGCCTACATCAGCAGCCAACCTAGTATGTGACAATGAAACAGTAATTTTTAGTATCAATATGAATTTTTAGAATCTTGAATTGCTAGAAAATATACAAATTTATCTATTAAAACAAATTAATAATATTGATTTTTTATGACATTTTACTCTGATATAATTTACTTACATAAATATACAAAAGCTATATTATTTTTCATTAATTAAATATTCAAATTTAAATTTAAAAAAAAAAAAGAAAAAAAAAGAAAAACAGATAAAATTAAATTTATACAATTCACCTCTCTAAATTACTAATTACCTATTGATTAATAATAATTTTTGTGTTAGTGTGTTGATACAACTTAAAATGCATTGAGTAATTTACCTAGTTCTGGCAAAGTCAAGTGGGTAGACAAAGCACAAAGATGTAGCTCCTGCAGCACCACCAGATGCGAGATTCCCAAGGAAATAACGCATAAACTGAGTGTTCTTATCAACACCACCAAGGAAAACCTGCTTATACTTGTCTTTAAAAGCAAAGTTCAAAGCCTGCGTTGGGAAATATCTGATCACATTGGCAAAATTACCACGCCAGTAACTAAGGAATCCTTGTTCTTTTGGGATGCGAACAAAACAATCGATCATACCTAAAGAAAAAGAGAATAATATATAATATACATATATATATATAACACATAATGTAAAAATGAACACATACATATACGAAATTTATATTTTAGTTTTTAACTTTCACATTATTTAAATGTTTCAGAGATTAGAAAATAAAAATGTTTGCACGAGAGATTTTTGTATATAATATTAAAATTTAATACAATTTTACCGGCACTAAAAATTGACGAATAGTCAATATTTTAGCTATATACATATAATAAATAATTAACAATTAAAACGATTGCAGCGAATCGATAAGTAGTTCTAGTTATGGTTTTCTCCATCGAACAATTTCATTCAATAATCGCAATTGTTTAATGTACCGATTAAATTGTACCGCGGATTTCACGGATAATGACATTTTTCTAAGTATTTTTCTTTTTTCATAAATCGAGACGAGATCGTCTCGATAACGCGTCTTCTGCTCGGCATGGATGAATCAGCTTAAGACTTTAATGGACGGCATGAATTCGTGACGCGTGGAAGTAGACAGAAGAATCCGGTCTCGTGGTCGACGAAAGGGCGGCCATGTTGGACCGCACCGTCATCGATCGGGGTTAAGAGAACGAAGGAGAGAAGCCACGCGCTGCCATCTGGCTTGGGACGATGCGTTTCATTGAAATATCGATCCATCGTGAGGATGAAGAGTATCTATATGCGATCGGCCTCGGCGTGGCCGACGTAAGTTATGTAAGTCACCGAAATTTCGGCTCGACCTTCGTTACATAAATGTGAGAAATTTCTCGACGCGATATATACTCTCGCGAGGCTATCGCGCGCGGGACACGCGAGGCATCCGTTGCTGCCTCTAACGGCATTACATAATGGCCATATCATCTCTTCCCTCCTCTATCGAGTAACGCTGTAACTTGTTCGTGTTTGCACACCCTGGGAACAATGGCACGTTCGAGATTACTGGCTACTGTCACATGTTCCGTGGGGTTGCCATTCATGCCATTCCGCCATGCCGCATTAAAGGTACCGGGTTCTCCGGAGACGATTTCACGCGATATGGCCATGCCTCGTCCCTCTCGCATTACTCTTGCCTTGACGTTACCGTGTGCGTGAGACACGGCCAGTACTTTTCGCACGATTCTCTAGGACACGGGACAAGAAGAAAAAAAAAAGAGATATATATAGACACAGACACACTTACCCTTGTAACGCTGATCCTCGGCTATCTGCTTGGAGATGTGCTGTACCTGCAGCAACAATTTGACGCGCTCGATGGGCGCGACGGCAGTCTTGGAAATCGCCGCGGCCACACCGCCGGCGATAAAATCCTTTGCGAACGCCACGGGATCCGCGAGACCAGACATCGTGAGGTGTTGGGTGCGTGTGTGTCGGTGAGATACGGGTAACGTAAAGGATAGAGAGAGAGAGGAGAAACCCCTGATGTCTAAACGTTTCGGACGCGCGCCGGACGACGAGTGAGCGAGGCAGAGATCGCTCGTCATGAGCGAACGGACCCCCTTCGCTAAGAATAGCCGCGCATGTCACGTGTATCTATCTGCGCAACTACGAAATCGCTACCGCACGTCATCGCGCGTACCGCGTCTCGGGATCGTGACACAAGCCGCCGTGACACTCGGGATAAGCTTCCGCCCGAATTCGCAACCTTTATCTTTTCACGGTCGATCTTTTGGCGATACGCCGCGTTACCTTTCACGTCCGCCCGATCTTTCGCGACCCGCGCAAATTTCGCGTTCGAAAGCCGCCCGTTCTCGCGCCGCGACGACGTCCCGTCCGGCCATGACCGGCCTATCGCGGCCCCGTCATCGGTGTCGCGGGTATTCGAAATTTCGAACTTCCTCCGATGGCGGGAAAATTGACTTTGGAATGCGCGCAATAAAATCGCGATTTATCGCTTCTTCAATTGTTTCTTTCGATTAACAAAATATTATTAAAAGTATATAGATATATATGCGGGAAAAGTAATGAGGATTGAAAAGAAAGAATATTTTGTTGAATAATTGTATAATATAATGTAACGACGTTAACGATGAACACTTGAAGATTAATCTAATGAGTATGTCAATTGAAAGGGCTAATAAAAATTAACCATTTTTAGCAATTATAACAGATAGACCTCGGTGATAGCTTCTCTCGTATTCTTGACAAGTTAATTTATAATCATTAGTTTTGCACAATCTAAGTAGAGTACATTATTAGATAACTATTAGAGTAAGAATTTTAGTACAACTTTTATATGTATATATCGTTTGAAGTATAATATATAAACTTTAGATATTATATTAAAAAAATTAAATTTGATATTTATTTTCTATTTATTGATTAGCAAGATTCCAAAAGTTTGAATTTGTATCGATTCATTGTTGCCAATTTATAAATGATAACCAATTACGACCACGTGATTGCGTGAAGTTGCACGAGTATCCCGAATCTTCACCTTTTTTCAGGGCATAAGCTGCTGGTATTTTAGTCCTTTAAAGTGACCGCGGACGAGCTTGCGCGTTCCTGTCAAGAACAAAAACGAAATGCAAGGTCAATTCTCTCCGAAGAAGGAGGTCAACGGGACGCGTCTCTTGCGTAATCCTGGCTTACGGCCATCGCGTTGCGGAGGATCGCGCCAGGGTTCAATGGGGTAACGTCAAAAAAGCAGAGTGTATTTATACATTCGTGAGAAAAGCGCGCGCGCGCGATCCTAAAATCAGCTGTGTCTCGCCTACACGCACGTGATGTACCACACGCTCGTGTCGATACCGATTACGAAGCGTTTCTTTGACTCGTGCACATATCACCAACAGCGATACATTTTCTCTCTGTATGCGTTGGAGAACAAATCACGGATAGATACGACTACTTTGATCTTTCAATCCGAGCTTGATTTGAGCGTAACACCTTGATACAATTCAAATTATACTTGACATTGGCCTTACAATTAAATTTAGAATAGAATCTACGAAACGATTGAGATAGAAAAGACGCTTCAAGTGTAGATTCCTTGATGAATTTAGAGTCGATTTTTAATCTTAATTAAATGTTGAAGGTTAGCATTTTTTAGCATTTGTTGTGACTCACTAATTTTCAAAGATTGGATTTTTCGGCGAACAAAAAATAATCTACAAATAAAACAAAATAAAATTGATTTAAATAAAATTAATTGAAAATACAATATATTGCCATTAATTTATACTTGTATGCTTATTATCTGTTACAGTCTCATTAGCAGTCCTTTGGATATCTAACAATGATCAGATGTATATCTTGCACATTTTCAGCTTATTGTTAGCGTCGAATAATTTATTTTTATCAGTATTGTGAGATAAACACCACATTCTGGATGATAAAGAACACGGAATGAGAAAGCATATATAATAAATAATTATAATATTGCTAGATAAATACACTATGTATTTTAAATAAATAAACTATATATTTTCTTTCAATTAGTTAGATTTTTAATCTCAAAGATTTTACAATCATTGACAGTATTCCAATCTTTAAGAATTTGGAAGATTATGCTGCACAATATATATTATACAAAATATAAATTATACAAAAATAAGATATTCATTTATAAGAAATATCTTATTCTAATATGATAATTTTATTAAAATCATCTAAATCATATCTACATAAGATTTTGGCAAATAGTATGATGTGCGTTTATTTTCTCATATAATTATTAGCTTTATGCCAAAGGCTAAAGTAACGCATATTTTCTGTCAAAATTATTACTATATAGAAAATTCTTTAATTTCAATTTGGAAATTACATTATTGACAAAATATTTTACAATTCTTTTAAAAGAAAATAAGCTTTTCTGTACAATTAAGAATTTTCCAACATGTTCAGCTATTCATTACAATACGATATAAGCCTATCTGATGAGATAAGACAGATGAGGAAGCCGCACGATAAGTATGAAAGATTTCAATGAAATTTTCTGCGATATTAATAATTTTCTTTCAACAATTAGTTAGATTTTTAATCTCAAAGATTTTACAATCATTGACAGTATTCCAATCTTTAAGAATTTGGAAGATTATGCTGCACAATATATATTATACAAAATATAAATTATACAAAAATAAGATATTCATTTATAAGAAATATCTTATTCTAATATGATAATTTTATTAAAATCATCTAAATCATATCTACATAAGATTTTGGCAAATAGTATGATGTGCGTTTATTTTCTCATATAATTATTAGCTTTATGCCAAAGGCTAAAGTAACGCATATTTTCTGTCAAAATTATTACTATATAGAAAATTCTTTAATTTCAATTTGGAAATTACATTATTGACAAAATATTTTACAATTCTTTTAAAAGAAAATAAGCTTTTCTGTACAATTAAGAATTTTCCAACATGTTCAGCTATTCATTACAATACGATATAAGCCTATCTGATGAGATAAGACAGATGAGGAAGCCGCACGATAAGTATGAAAGATTTCAATGAAATTTTCTGCGATATTAATACATATAATTCGTAAAAATATACGACAAACCACGTGCCGACGTTATCAACTCGGGCTCATTAGAGGTCGGACCCGGGCTCGGGGACTCGAATGTCGCGTATTGGATTAAGTGACGACCTTGAGATAGACTGCCATGCTTTGCGACTGCGAAACCGTCGTAACCGTGCCTGATTTTTCGATGAACGATCAATGCACCTGAAAAAGCGTTCCTAGCCAGTTTTGTTATCATTGCGAGTCATATATGTGATTGCAAAACGCGTCTCACTTGGACGGCACGTGATACTGAAAAACGAAAAAATTCATTGTCGTCATAAGCTTCGACTTCGTGAGCGTAATATAATCAGGAGCGATTACTGCCTCCTCTAAAGTAACAATATTTTGCGATTTATTGACGTTGCTCATAACGGCTCGTATTTTCATTATATAAGCCACGGTGAATCTTTATATTAACTCGAAACCAATAATATATTAAATTTAAAAAATTGATAAATTCTAATTTAATTAATTTTACTAATTCTTATTTAATAATAATTGAACAATCTATTATATATATACACACAGTACTAAAATATAATCAATGTGGATTTGAAAGTTTGGAGTAATTGTTTCACGATATTGTTTTGTGAGATGGACCGATCGGTTGCAATCGATTTGCTGGCTGTCCCTGATAAGCTATATGTATGTGTGAATATCTAAATAGAAATATATAAATGCACTGCCTTTATGTAATGTTTCGTTATTTCGTACATCAATTATATACCGACATAAACAATTTTGCTATGAGTTTCTGCATGTAATATATGCAATGTAAATATTTATCCAATTTCCTGTACGTATAAAAAAAAAATAGATGCAAATAATAGAAAATATTTTTCTGTACTTTGCACTCCGAGACTTTATGGAAAATTGTGCTACTCTGATTTGTACCCAGGTTTATTCTTATAAAAATAGATCTCCGCGTAAAAATAAATCTGACATGCCCAATGTTTAATATCATAGCACTTTAACTTAATCTATTATATTTCGTGCACGGGCGCGGAACATGTTTATTATTATATATTACTCATCTTAATAAAGTGAATTTTTTTTTTTTTACGAGTATTTTATTCTTCATAAATATATATGCATATATGAAATATCTATATGTAACATAAATTTTTTAAGATATAGCTTTTAATTAAACTGTAATGTCAAATGTTATTCAAGTATTTTCGCAAAAAATTGTATTTAGTTCATTGAATAATCATTTGATTCGTCAATTCGTCGATTATTAAAATTATTATGGCGCGAGAAACTCTGTTGGTACATTTGACAAGTTAGAAAACAGATTCAACGCTATCTAGTGGTAGCCTACTAATAGACGATGAGAACAGTATGAGAATAAAAAAAGTCGTAAACTCTTCGAAAAAGACGGAATAGTGAGGTGGAGAGAGGCCGAGAGTTGATACGGAATAGCAAATACGAATCGAGCCGGAGTTTCGTCGAACAATGCGTTGAATCGTCCTTTTTGTACGACAAATTATTACGCTTCGTTATACATACGAATGGATGCGAGATTGGCGAAACGTCACAGTGACATTCGCGCGAATTTACAGTGAGTGTTTTTGCTATTTTACATCGCTTTGTGATTTGTACGATTTGACGTACCTCGGATTCTGTATTTTCAACGCTGCGTATTAATTAAATAGCTGACTTGCGTAATTATCCAGGATATAATTTGTGCCGCGAGATACTTTTCCAAACTGACGTTTATGATAAATGTTACGTTACACGGTCTATAAACTGTGCTACCAGTTTAATTAAGGATTCCTGTTCAATGTATCTAATTAATTATACGTAATATATACATTTATATATCTGTTAGATAAGACATTTTATTTACATAAATATCAGTTATTCAATGACGTAACATACATAGGGTGAAATAAATAACTCTCTTTTTGTTTTTATTCTTATGAAGAATGGATGTCAGTTTCTGTCTACAGTGCTTTATGTTGATATTATTTCATAAAGCTAATAAATTGCAGATGTAATTATACCGTGGTGATATTCAACATATAAGTGCTGCCTGAGGAGGAGGCAAAAATCAGCAACATGACTGAAGGTTGGTTATTCAAGTGTTCTATACAATAATAAATTCCGAAACTAATGAATTTATGGATTTACCACAGGTGCAGAGACCCAACCGAATGCGGGAAATGAGCCCCAAACAGGTAAGTTACTGTTTTATTGATGATTTGTATATGTACACACAATTGGATACTAAGCCCGATATAATTGAGTTAGTGTTTGTTATAGATATCTATGTTATGTTATATAATAGAGGGGCTTCAATTTTTAATCTATTTTTTGTTATGTGATACTATCGTTTTATTATACTGGGGAGATATCTTTATACTAGATAATCATTTATCACAAATATTAACATATAATTAGATATAATATTTAATAGTCTTTTAAAATTAACACAATTTATATTTAGATGTAGAAGAAATTAAAAAAATGTTTTGTATATTTTTTAAGTATTACAGTATATTAAAGTAGCTTAAAATACATAGTTAGATGCAAATAATAGAAAATATTTTTCTGTACTTTGCACTCCGAGACTTTATGGAAAATTGTGCTACTCTGATTTGTACCCAGGTTTATTCTTATAAAAATAGATCTCCGCGTAAAAATAAATCTGACATGCCCAATGTTTAATATCATAGCACTTTAACTTAATCTATTATATTTCGTGCACGGGCGCGGAACATGTTTATTATTATATATTACTCATCTTAATAAAGTGAATTTTTTTTTTTTTACGAGTATTTTATTCTTCATAAATATATATGCATATATGAAATATCTATATGTAACATAAATTTTTTAAGATATAGCTTTTAATTAAACTGTAATGTCAAATGTTATTCAAGTATTTTCGCAAAAAATTGTATTTAGTTCATTGAATAATCATTTGATTCGTCAATTCGTCGATTATTAAAATTATTATGGCGCGAGAAACTCTGTTGGTACATTTGACAAGTTAGAAAACAGATTCAACGCTATCTAGTGGTAGCCTACTAATAGACGATGAGAACAGTATGAGAATAAAAAAAGTCGTAAACTCTTCGAAAAAGACGGAATAGTGAGGTGGAGAGAGGCCGAGAGTTGATACGGAATAGCAAATACGAATCGAGCCGGAGTTTCGTCGAACAATGCGTTGAATCGTCCTTTTTGTACGACAAATTATTACGCTTCGTTATACATACGAATGGATGCGAGATTGGCGAAACGTCACAGTGACATTCGCGCGAATTTACAGTGAGTGTTTTTGCTATTTTACATCGCTTTGTGATTTGTACGATTTGACGTACCTCGGATTCTGTATTTTCAACGCTGCGTATTAATTAAATAGCTGACTTGCGTAATTATCCAGGATATAATTTGTGCCGCGATATACTTTTCCAAACTGACGTTTATGATAAATGTTACGTTACACGGTCTATAAACTGTGCTACCAGTTTAATTAAGGATTCCTGTTCAATGTATCTAATTAATTATACGTAATATATACATTTATATATCTGTTAGATAAGACATTTTATTTACATAAATATCAGTTATTCAATGACGTAACATACATAGGGTGAAATAAATAACTCTCTTTTTGTTTTTATTCTTATGAAGAATGGATGTCAGTTTCTGTCTACAGTGCTTTATGTTGATATTATTTCATAAAGCTAATAAATTGCAGATGTAATTATACCGTGGTGATATTCAACATATAAGTGCTGCCTGAGGAGGAGGCAAAAATCAGCAACATGACTGAAGGTTGGTTATTCAAGTGTTCTATACAATAATAAATTCCGAAACTAATGAATTTATGGATTTACCACAGGTGCAGAGACCCAACCGAATGCGGGAAATGAGCCCCAAACAGGTAAGTTACTGTTTTATTGATGATTTGTATATGTACACACAATTGGATACTAAGCCCGATATAATTGAGTTAGTGTTTGTTATAGATATCTATGTTATGTTATATAATAGAGGGGCTTCAATTTTTAATCTATTTTTTGTTATGTGATACTATCGTTTTATTATACTGGGGAGATATCTTTATACTAGATAATCATTTATCACAAATATTAACATATAATTAGATATAATATTTAATAGTCTTTTAAAATTAACACAATTTATATTTAGATGTAGAAGAAATTAAAAAAATGTTTTGTATATTTTTTAAGTATTACAGTATATTAAAGTAGCTTAAAATACATAGTGAAAGTGGATTTACAAATAAGTAGAAACATTCAGGAACATATATTGTTCTTTTGCAGAAGCCTTAGAACCAAGGGCAACACACAGCGAAGGATTACATGAGGGAGTAGGGGAATCAACATCGCAAACCATTCTTGAACCTATGCAAGAGCTTCTTACAGTTCATGGAACTACGCAAGGAGAAAGCAGCGATGCTGTCAGCATTTATACTGCAAGTACCTCGGTATCTGGTAATGGTAAGTTTTTAGATTTTAACAATAATATCAAAATACATATACATACATATACATATATGAATAATTACATGATTTTTTTAGAATCAAGTTCGAGTAGAGTTAGTGCAATAACTGTTGTGTTACCTTGGGGTGCTCAGAAAGAGACAGTAAAGCCACAGCAAATAGGAGACATGGATCTAAGACCTGGAGAATATGTGATGCGTATTCTGTTCGCGGAATTTACTTCACAGGCGGAAAAGAAAATGGAAGCTGTTATGACAGAACATGTAAGTGATCATTGAAACAATTGTTAACATAACACTATTTGAATACTTAATTTCCAGGAAAAACAATTATCGAAAGTGTTGCAAAGGGGAGAAGATGCACAATTTGATCAACTTTTATCGGCTTTCGGTTCCGTTGCCGAGCACTGTTTGCCGTCAATATTGAAAGCACTCTTCAATTGGTATGAACGTCAACTTGTAGATCAAGGCGGTGATCATAAAAAACCTGCTCCTGGGAAGGAAGACCAAAAAGGAAAAAGGTAGGAAAATTAAAAAAAGGGTATATCTTACAAGTATATATTAATAACAAATACATCACATTTCAGCATTATGTATACAATAGTATCGGGAAGTGTAGAAACAGTTGAAAGAAGTGAAGCAGATCTCTTGCAAGAGCGTAGAGACCTTGCTGTTGAATTTATATTTTGTTTAATGCTGATTGAGGTTTTACGCCAATTACCATTTCATCCTGGGCATGAAGATTTAGTAACTTATATCGAAAATATTGCTTTTAAACACTTCAAATACAGAGAAGGCATACAAAACGAACCAAATGCAGCTAATATTCATATTATTGCTGATCTTTATGCCGAAGTAATCGGAGTTCTGGCGCAATCCAGATTTATGTCAGTGAGAAAACGTTTTATGGTGGAACTGAAAGAATTACGAGCTAAAGAGCCAGGTCCTCATACTACACAGAGTATTATTTCCCTATTGATGGGGATGAAATTTTTCCGAGTCAAAATGGTACCAATAGAGGAGTTTGAGGCATCATTCCAATTTATGCAAGAATGCGCTCAATACTTTTTAGAAGTGAAAGACAAAGATGTTAAACATGCTTTAGCTGGTCTTTTCGTTGAAATACTCGTTCCAGTTGCTGCTGCTGTGAAAAACGAAGTGAATGTACCATGTCTGAAAAACTTTGTGGAGATGTTGTATTCGACAACATTAGACATGTGTACGAAGTCCAAGCACAGACTAGCACTTTTTCCATTAGTAACTTGCTTGCTCTGCGTCAGTCAGAAAACGTTCTTTTTACAAAATTGGCATTACTTTTTAGCTATGTGTTTGTCTCACTTGAAGAATCGTGATCCAAAAATGTGTCGCGTTGCATTAGGTACAATTAAAAATTGTATATGTATTATTTTCCTAAAAAAGAGAGATGAAAAAGAAAAATACATATATTTTTTGTATTCATTATATTACAGAGGCATTATATCGTCTACTCTGGGTTTACATGATACGAATAAAGTGCGAGAGCAATTCGGCTACGCAAAGCAGACTGCAGAGCATAGTGAATTCTCTATTTCCTAAAGGATCAAAGGCGGTAGTACCGCGAGATACTCCGCTGAATATTTTTGTGAAGATTATTCAGTTTATTGCGCAAGAGAGACTGGATTTTGCGATGCGTGAAATAGTGTTTGACTTGTTATCTGTCGGACGACCGGTAAAAATAATTTTAACTCCCGAACGTATGAGTATTGGACTTCGAGCATTCCTCGTTGTAGCCGATAGCTTGCAGCAGAAGGATGGAGAACCGCCAATGCCGCGCACTATGGGTGTACTGCCAAGTGGAAACACCATGCGTGTTAAGAAGACATTCTTAAATAAGGTATATATATGTAATATATTGTGATATATGTAATATTTATACATTTATTAAACATGCCATAGTTGCAATTTAATATGCTTTTATAATTTAGATGCTGACAGAAGATACTGCACGAAGCATAGGAATGTCTTCGTATTTCCCACATGTACGCCGTGTCTTTGTCGATATCTTGCGCGCGTTAGATGTTCACTATGGCAGGCCTCTCATGATGACCAGTACTCAAAATATGAACAAGGAACCGGATGAGATGATCACCGGGGAGCGCAAGCCGCGAATAGATCTCTTCCGAACTTGCGTTGCCGCTGTTCCGCGACTGATTCCTGATGGAATGACTGGTGCAGAATTAGTTGATTTACTGTCTCGTTTGACAGTACACATGGACGAGGAATTACGTGCATTGGCATATCAAAGTTTGCAAACCCTAGTATTAGATTTTCCTGATTGGCGACAGGATGTCGTACTCGGGTTTACGCAGTTCCTAGCTAGGGACGTGCAAGATACATTCCCGCAACTCGTCGACAACGGCTCGAGAATGCTGTTGCAACTGCTGACCAGTTGGAAGAACGCTCTGACGAGTCCCAGTATAAGGTCTAAGGAACAATCGGTAGATAATACACGGGTGAATATACGAGTAGATGTTGGCATCAAGAAGTGCGAATCAGGCCAGGTTTGCACTAATTTTTATTTTTTTTTTTTTTAGCATTTGTAAAAAAAAACGTGCATAAAATACATACCAATGTTATTTCTTGTTTACACAGAAAGTAGAACCTGTGTCAAATATATTCTATCTGGTAGAAGGATTTGCGTTGGTTATGCTCTGCAATTGTCGCCTTTATCCTCGAAGATTGGCTGTTCATATTCTTCGCGAAGTTAAGCTTTTAATGAAGACTTTAGGTAACTATATTTATCCAAATTAAATCTACAAAATGTGTTGCAATGTAAGTATATATCTTATAAACATATCATCCTCAGGAGGACCTGAAGATGATCAGTCTGTTATTGATGTGATTGATGCTTGCTGTCCCATTGTCTTGGAAAAATGTTATCCTATGTTACCACCAGCTGAAAAAGCAGCCGCCGCATCTACGTCTAATGTGGATTTACAATGGATAGCAGACAGGAGTAGTTGTGTTTGGACAGCTGGTAGTGTTTCATTTACCATTTTAATATATATAGACTATATACAGAGTGTCCTAGAATTGATAGTAGAAAAAAAGAGGAATATTTTACAGATCAAAATAAAGTAAAATTGTTCTATGAACATTTGTCCAGAAACGCACCCTCTCTGAGTTACAGCCCCCCAAAATTTCCCGAAAAAACTCAAATTTTCGATATATTGTCTAAATTTGAGCTTTGAATTTTACGAAAGTGGTACATATATGTATCTTTGTGCGTTTTATTCATTTTTGGTGTCAAAAATTGTATACAATATACAAAAAATTCGAGTTTTTTCGAGAAACTTTGGGAGGCTGTAACTCAGAAGGAGTGCGTTTCTGAACACATGTTTATAGGACAATTTTATCTTATTTTGACCTGTAGAATATGCCTCCTTTTTTCTACTATCAATTCTGGGACACCCTATAGGGATATATA
>NW_021850753.1:28015-66919 GCF_003651465.1 Formica exsecta
TATATATATATATATGTTACATTATCTTTATATTTCCTTTATATTGCAGGATTTCACGATGAAAACAGTACCAAGAGTTCTTCTTCGCTTAATCTAAATGGGGCTGATCCATGGGCCAGTTGTCTATTTGCCTTTCTGGAAAAGGATAGAGTACTCACTTTATGTCCAAATGCTGTTGCTCATTCTTGGCCCATTGTCTTTACTCGCATAAACTCTCTGTTTTCAGTAGTGGATCCCACGTAAGATTTAATCTTTATAATTAATTTGTGTGTGTATTTGGTATACATTTCAATTTTGAAATAATTAAAACTCATTAAATTGTATACAGTCCGGTAAATGACAACAGAGCTTCATTACTGAGAAGTTCGACGACAGTGAGAAAACCGATAAACGAGAGAGACGTTTATATGCATATCTGGAAAAATTATCTGACTTTTGGATATAGAGTCGTGCCACCTGTACCAAATCCGGTCGTTCGGTGCGCCAGTCCAGATCTCAGTCTCAGGTAAGTTAACATATAAATATTTATGGCAGGAATTCAAATATCATATGTATCATTCTATTACATATTATTATTATTTAATATTTTCAATAAAGCTTCAATTTAAACGATTATTCATGCTTATTATATATTACTCAATGAAAAATACGTGTAATTGTGTGCATCGCTACGCTCGTTGCAGATACAATTGAACGAATTTATATTTAATGAACAAAAGTGTAGCAAAGTGCCTTGCTTAAATGTATTTAATTTGATAGAAGCTATCCATGCGATTTGTATTTACACGTAAAATTTATTGAGATACTCAAATAAGATCGTGAATAATTAAAAGCTCATGTTTAGCAAAATAATATATTAGAGCTTTAAGTGTATCTAAGAAAAGTTAGTCACGCAGAATAAAATCAATATCACTTAGTATCAATTGGTGTTGGATCATATTTACATTAGTGTCTACCATTCCACAGAAACATCTTATTTATTCACTTGTCTCAGGAAATATTACATTAAATATATTTTACAGAATTGTAAAATAATTTATAGTTTTTGCATTTTAAATGTTAATCCTGTACACTGGCACAGTTATCGAGTTATAATTTATTTTTTTTATAATATCTTTTTAATTAAATGCACATAAAATATATATCTATTACTATACACAATATATACTCAATTTAATATCGTGCACATTTTACAATGGCGATTTTGCCATCACGTACACTGGCACCAATTCGTACCAAATTCGCATTTTGCACATTCGGGAGCGGAATCCATATCTGCTCTGTTCTTTTCCTCTATGCATATACACACTTCGCTTTATTTTTCGCAACACTACATCTCTCGCATGCTGTCTCCTATCGTTCTATGTCTCGTACATGTACATCTTTCTTTCCTTCTCTGGAAGATATTAGAGTAGTAGACTTTCTGAGCAGTAAATAATGTCTGATATAAGGAGCATTGGTGGTACACTGTATTGCATACTCTAGTGGTCAGCATACGGTGGAGTTTGGTGTGTTGTGCATGAGTAAGGAGTTGAGTCAGAGCCTGGAGAATCTCGGCGGGGCGCAGACCCTGCCGGGTCGGTTTTCTGTACCGTCCATTTCCGGCATCTACACCCGTCATAAGCGTACCAGGTGAGCCTGAGAGATTAATAATCGCAAACAAAAACGACCACGCTTCCTTCGATGTCACCCGGGATTTGAACGGTCGTTGGTAATCGCACTCTGTATTTTCCACTGTTGAATCTTCGTCTCTCTCCTTACTCTTTTATATAACGCAACACAGTTTGATATATTTTTTTTTTTTTATTGAACTTACAGCTTCGTGCTCGAGCTTTCTTGCCGGCCTAATAATTCTTTTCGCGCAAACTTGCATATTGCCATCCTTGCCTAGCCTCACGACCGTTCCCGATCGCTTTTTTCTAAAATTAAACTTTGACGGATATATTTGAGCGCACACAGAAAATTATTAATTTACGAAATGTATAATAGAAAACTAATGTAACAAGTTTGGAAGTGGTGAAATACAGTAATACCTTTTTCACAGCTCTTCGCCAGACAGTTTATCCGCAGAACGTGGTGATAACAAATCACCGGGTACAAACGCGAGCCCGGCAGCCTTGTACAAGCTGACTGTACCTTTGCTGAGATGCGAGGCTGTCGACGTCAGAGATGCCGCGGTGCAGGCAATTGGAAAAGTGAATGCTGATGCTTTAAAGTAAGCACGTTTCTGTATGAAGAATTCTCTATGAGTTAGAATAAATTGCAAAACATTTCTCGATCATCTTATGTTTGCGACAGAGACTTGATGGAAGAATTGGTTCCTTACATCCGGGAAGCGGTAGATCGGAAACAGGAAAATATGAGACGGCGAAGAAGACGTGATGCTTTGAGACTGCAGCTAGTAAGAGTACTGGAATTAATTGCCGAATATGGAACATTCGGCATCTGGTGAGTTGTATACTGTTATATATTTTTTCGTTTTTTTCTTTCTCTATTTGTTTACACTCTATGAATAGATTTTAAAGAAATCGCTGTAATCTTTTTCCAGTTCAGCGGTTTTAGATCGCGAGACACAATCCTTACATCCTACATTCGTCGAGTACATAGATGGTGCACGCATTTATTTAGAAAACGAGACCGATAAGGAAGCACCTGCTGTACGAGACATTAAATTGCACTTCTGTAACTTCATCAGGAAAATGATTAAGAGTTTTTCACGTAAGCAATTTCACTCAATTTTGAGTTTTGAAATAAGTTTTTATATATAATGTCTTGAGTCATTCATTATCTTATTCTTTTTTTGTTTCTCCAGTGGAGACATGTTACACCTTGTTAAAGAGGGACTTAAGAAGAAATCTGTTCATGCTCTTTGCTAGTTGGGCCGGTGTTTATGGCAAACCGCTTACAAGCACGTCGTCTATGCAAGAGGAAGAAAAATCTTGCACGGAATTGCAACTTTCAGCCTTGCAAGCTATGAGTGGATTACTCTGTTGTGGATCGTGCTTTAATCCACAATCGCTTTCGGAAGAGGGTGCCATTTTATATCAATGGTTGGACTCATTATTGGCCAGTAAAGATGAAAAGGTAAATTAATTATTTCTCTCTCGTATAAGTTTTTATCTGCAAACGTTATTTTCTTATTATTTTAACATTCAAGATTACATATGTACAAAATTATATGTAATTAATAATAACAGGGTGTCTGATAATAATCGCCTCACCCGTAATGTGCAAGTAAAGCAGGTAAAACCGAGGAGAAAAGTCCTGTACTATTTTGATTTTCACAATAATTATTGAGAAATTAATTAAAAAAGATCGGCCAATGCGCGCGAGTATTATCGCGCGGCGGGAAAGGACGGCCCATTGACATGTGGTTGCTGGGACACGAGAATCTAGCGTTATATACCGCTTGTATGTAACTGTTGTCATTTGTAGAGCATCCCTCTTATTGCTTCGCCACGTGCCTAGCATCACGTAAATAGGAGGTCTTTTCTTGTCGCGGGTTTCTTACTCTTGCGGATTGATCTTTTTTAAATTAATTTCTCATTAATTATTACGAAGATCGCAAAACGATAGAGGACTTCCCAACTCGGTTTAACCCGCTCTACCTGCACATTACGGGTGGGGCGATTATTAGACACCCTATATATATTACGCATTGAATTCATTGTCAATTGAATTAAGATATCCCATATTTTATCTAATGTTATACCTTTGTTGCAGATTTATGCACTCGCACGTGAAACCGTCGTATTGTTGCTCGAGGGAAATCCCGATATTGGTACGCTTTTGGATTGGGTGGTGGATCGATGTTATACTGGCGCTCCACAAGTAGCCGACGGCTGCTTTCTCGCTTTGGCAACAATTTTCAGCGCCAGGTATGCATAAATTCAAAAATTTGTCTTAGATATAAATGTATCATATAAAATCGCGTTTTATTAAGTAGGAGAAAATATACGATATATACATATATCGAATAAATTTGAGACGCATACTTCTGTATCAATGGAGAGACTGATATAATCGTGATATAATAATTAGATTCGTGAACATTGTAAATACGTTTATGATTTGGTCTTTTTCAGGGAATATCCTTGCGATCACTACACTAGCGTCATCAATGTCACGTTGATGAATACAGGATGTCCTCGCGCTCCGGTCCACGATGCGGCGCTTCAACTTCTTCAACTGTTAGATCAACGTTTTTTCGGAAACGTAGGTCCGCTTTCAGCTACAGAACTTGAGGCTGGTAAGTAACTTATTCTTCTCTGTATACTATAATACTGTATATATCTGTGCTTTATAATATATCAGTTTTTAACTATCACTTTTAACACATGATTTATTCAGCTAATTGTAATGAAACGAATTTTTCACTGTATCACAATCCTTTATTTATTGAGAGCTTTTGCTGACAATTTTTTTGTTGTGCATTGTCAAAATGCGATTGTTTCGACGAATTACATTTATGCGTGAATTCTGAAACTGTAAAAAATGCGAAGCTTTATCAAATTGATCGCAAATCTAGATCGTGTTTGTTTTATTAATTAACATAATTCATATAGCAAGAAAGAACGAAAAAATTTCTTAATCAATGTAATGCTCGTGCATCTACATTCGTCGTTGTTACCTTATTATTATTAAATATTTACCATACTGTTTTCCATGGCTTGCCATCTGTATAAGAGTTTCGCTTCTCCTAGTATTTGAACGTTTTATAAACATGTCGACCATCGCTTTGCGAAAATTCTGCCCGCTCGCGCAATAAAAAATAAAGTTTATTCCGAAACTTGTAGCGAATAATAGGTTGCACATTTGTTGCGCCAGAATGAGCCATATTGGTGATTTGTTACAGTCCTAAATTTAACAAATAATAATTATAAAACAAAAATAATAATTATTAACATACTGTGAAATATTAAAAATATTATTACCAAAAAAGTATAGTTTAATGTATAAATTAACAGAGTTCAAATAACAAAAAATCTATACTACAATATGATACAATACGATTATTATATAAACCGTGATTTAATAAAATATTAATAATAAATAATATATTGTATCCGTGGTTGTGCATATACCCTTCTATTACACAGATTTCTAATTTCAACAAAAATATTATGTAATGCACAAGAGCATATTAAATGAGACTCCATTAATTTTGTAATTTATAGAAAACGAAATTTTAATTCTAAAAAAGATTTAATTAACGAAATTTTTATCATCTATACATACTTTAAAATAAAAAAAAAATCTTTATGTAATGATCGATATTATATCGATCGATTTAACATATTAAATGTAGATACGTACGTAAAGAAAAGCGATTAGCCTGAGGACGAACGATGGCATATTGAGACAGAAGAATGTGCTCGACACGAGCAGAAGCATTTTTGTAACCTTGGTCTGCGGCATTTTATCTCGAAGAGTCTGAGCTTTATCGTTGGAAGTGTTGGATTCTATAGTTAAAGTTCGTCGGACATGGTCGAACTTGTAAATATTGCGCGCTATCAGAGTATTGAAGATCACTATCATGGTCAAGGGCAAGGCGAACGTCATGATTGTGTCGAAGGTATTGTAGGCGTTTGCCCAGGATTCCCAATTACTGTCCAAGTCACAGCCACCCGTATTGGATGTAGAAAACAGGAGTACCGGACTGCATACCAGAATCGCTAATATTGTCAGGCTGATTACTACGGTCTTCGCTCGGGCGACCGTACATAAAGACTGACGACGAAGTGGCCACCTGACCGCCACGTATCTTTCGACGGTAAAGGCCACTACCAGCCACACACTGAGGAAGCTGGAGAGAGTGCTGAGGTAAATGAAAAATTGGTTGAATCCCCACCGATTGAACAGATCTATTTTCACCATAACGAGCCAGACTACAAAGACTGTCACCAGGAAGATGGCATCGCTTATCGCCAGCGCGCCCAAATATATACTGGATGAGAAATAACGTAGTTTCGTACCGAAAAACACGCATACGGATAGGCAGTTACCCAGCAGACCCAAATGTACGAGAATCGGCGTGTAATATCGTTGGATGTCTTGTAGGACTATGTTAGTCATGTTTTCTTGTATTATTACGCTTTGATTTTCAACGATCATCCTCGCATGTCGATTTAAACTTGTCTACAATCGTCGTCAATGAGAAGAGAAGCAGAATACGGCAAAACTGCGCTGAGCATAGAGCGCATAACAGCTTGCGTCATGCACGATGACCTGCAAGAGCATTAGTGTTATATCGAAAGAAAGAGAGAAATATTCCAAACGCACTTCCTCTAAACTATATATCGAGATTAGGACTAAATTTAGAAACTGAAGATGAGCGGTCACTTGACGTTTCGAAGCCTTACACAATTACAAAGGCATAAGAAATCAGAGTTTTTTTTAGGCCTTTATATTTTGAATAGATAACAAAATTTATATTTCATTGATTTGTATTTTTTAATTAACTCCAAGTATTTTATTTGAATTGCTTTTCAATAAATCTTAATGGAATTAATTTTGCATTTTAGTTGTCAAAGTTGTAATTGTTGATTATGCAAGATGCATTTTAATTGTCGATATAATTCTTAACATAACAAAGATGGAAGCGATGTTTGGTATTTCCACACATTTTTCAATTATTCTATTATTTGATAAAATGAATGTGTTTTGCATCCATATATCATAAAATGCAGTATCAGTGTTTACTATAAAAAGTAAATTTACGAAGAAATATAGCACTTATCACGTACACACGGAAATCCTTCGCACGCAGCAGATATGCTATCATTAGCGATCATACTATTGAAATTCAAATCATTGCAATTAAATGAATACGTTATACTTTGATATTGTTTAAGATAAAATTTTATTATTATCATTGAACTGAGACAAAATATTCATTACTCGGTAAACGTCTTTTTTGACACGTTACTTTTTCAACGATACCTAATTATAAATAAAACTAAGAGAGACATCATTTTACAATACGATGACAACCACATGAGAAAAATTCTTATCTGTACTGTAACACAACTGAAAATTCGATATAGTTTGTCTTTAACTTTGAAGTATATTTTTTACGAGTTATAATAGCAACACTCGTTTTGTGAAATGCGAATAATTATATCCATATAAATGCAGGAAAACATATTCTTGATATGATATTAGTATTCGATGATAAAGATAAAGTGCTTTAGATTTCTTGGGGATACTCGATACAAACTGTTTATTCGAAGAAAATGAAAACTTTAAGTGATTATATTTACCTTTTAGTTTTTCAATCTTATGCTCTTTAATTTTAAGTGTTTATATTTATCTCCTAGTTTTCAATCTTATGCTATATTTCTGCATAAGTTGTACTTAATAGAAAATAAAAAATTTTGACATATATCAGTTTGATATAATATAAATTTTTCTTTTTTATAAAGAAAAATAAAAAAATTTGCTATTATGTTGAGATAATTATATATACGTATATATAATTACATAGGAATTTATATAGAAGTATTATAATAAAATAATTAGATTTATATTAAATATCTTTAGTAAATTTATTCTCTTTTTACGTGTTTTATATTTCCTTTAAAAAGTATAATATGGATGCTTTTCAGTTTTCTTTTTTTTTCATTCCGATTAATTGAGAAGGCTCGTCAAATACTCTTAGATATCAGAAATTGATGCATATCTTTTTATTTTAATTAATGGATTAATGGTTTATTTGGGAAAGTGCCAGATACAAACCATTTATTGGACTACTATCCAGATTCTGTAGATATAATTTATGACATGATGATGAAAGGTGCTTTTAACTGCGATGTTCCAAACACTTTTGAACCTTTCAATATATATAAGTCTTACGCATTAGATGTAAGATCTTACGCAAGATCGTACACAGTTTTAATGTTTTGCGAAAATATGTAAAAAGTCTTCTTATACGCGCAACACGTGTTATATTTAGTGCCGGTGCAAGATTATCAGTCTCTCATTGATATTACTTAATAAATTTCTCATTTCAGATATTTGCGACACTTTAATTTAATAATACACAATCATTTATTAAAATTAAATATAAATGATTAAGTGGATTATATAATAATCACAATATCTTTCACTACTTCGTTTTATCTTTAAAAGAAAAGCAACGAATTAAAAGCATCACGATAGAATAATATGAATTTAATATTTAATTGAAACATTTAGTTTTCGGACACTAATATTGCATTTTTAGAGAATGTATCCGAGTGCAGTCTCAACTATTTCTGCTAGCTGCCAACGCATCCATTCCTGATAAAGCTTGGTGCATCCAACATTCTGGCTTCTGCGCAACAAACTCATATATAAATTTCCGGCTCTTCGCGGCGCATGTTATTCTGTCATATCATAAAAAAAACTTATGTGAGCTTATTGAAAAAGAATCTGATACAGAAATACATTAACATAAAAGTGCCACGAGTTTCTTTTTTCTTGCAAATATATATATTTGATTTTTGCCGGAGAAAAAGTTATTTATTGATGTAAGATGTTTTTTGCAAAAAGTACACAATTATAGTATATATTTAGACATAAAAAAATCGTACACTATGTGCACGTGTTATAAAAATATCAATTTGGTTCGCTATAAACGTAGATAACATAAATACCCATTTGCCAATTCTATTAATTAATTTTTAATAAAGAGAGAAATAATTATAGATTTTTCAAAATTTTTAACATATTTTGTCACAGGACACAATGACCCTCTTGCCAGTTCCACTGCAACTGTGACTTCCGGACCAGGTCAACAAAGTAATCCTGCAGGTGAAATTTCCTCCGGTGGTACAATTAGAGGTGGCACATTAGATGTCCTCTTATCAACCACTTATTGCCGCAGTCAAATGTACCTTTCACGACAATTGGCTCAGTTACATCCGGAGCTCACGATGCCGATGTTCAGCGGTAAGTCGAATCTCCATTAATATTTTCACAACCCTAATTTCAAAGATTTATTTTGTAATATAATATAGTTTTATGATAATATTATAATTGAACATATCAAGCTAATTTTAAAAAAAATTATTGTTTTGTATAGTTAAAAGATAAAATTTTTAGTTTTCATGTTTTTAAGAATTTAAAAAAAATAAAAGGCTGAGAATTTCTTAATATTTCTTTAGAATTGCTTATGATACATATAATTCGATATAGTTAATTACAGTTCTCCGTATTTGCTGGAGTTGATTGATCTGTTCCGCGAAATGCAAAATGTAATTGATTAAACATCGTTTTATTTAGTTTTTCTGTAATTCTAATATTGTGCCGTGTCTAATATATTTTAATTTAGCGCAGTGTATAACATAGCATAATTAAAAACTTTTTAGTATATGTAGGCGTATGTGGAATATGTTCGGGGCACTTCAATTATAGAGAAGTATTTCTGCATGAGCTATAATTATTTATATAATATAGTTTTATGATAATATTATAATTGAACATATCAAGCTAATTTTAAAAAAATTATTGTTTTGTATAGTTAAAAGATAAAATTTTTAGTTTTCATGTTTTTAAGAATTTAAAAAAAAATAAAAGGCTGAGAATTTCTTAATATTTCTTTAGAATTGCTTATGATACATATAATTCGATATAGTTAATTACAGTTCTCCGTATTTGCTGGAGTTGATTGATCTGTTCCGCGAAATGCAAAATGTAATTGATTAAACATCGTTTTATTTAGTTTTTCTGTAATTCTAATATTGTGCCGTGTCTAATATATTTTAATTTAGCGCAGTGTATAACATAGCATAATTAAAAACTTTTTAGTATATGTAGGCGTATGTGGAATATGTTCGGGGCACTTCAATTATAGAGAAGTATTTCTGCATGAGCTATAATTATTTAGTTGTAATTAAAAATTAATTTTTTTCTTGTATTTAAATTTTTGAGATATCATTTTATTCTATTTATTTATTATATTGTTGTAATGTGAAAACATATTTTAGAAACAATGTAATAAAGAATATGTTAATCGTAAATTGTCAGATACGCTAAATGCATAAAAATTCTGCAATTCTTTTTCCTTAAGCTGATATTATTTCTGTAGAAGATAGCGTATTTATATTAACACACGCTTACTTTAGAACTATATGAGAAACTTACACATTAAAAAAAAAAAAACATCCAAAGAGAGAGAATCTCTTTTGTATATAATTTTAAAGCTATTTTTATATTTGTTTTTATTTTCTTATAACTTTAAAAAATATGCACAATTTTGTGAATGTGTTTATAAAAATAAGGATTATTTGAATCGAATTAAAAAAAAATCAGTTTGAATGTGATTTATAGATTTACGTAATATAGAATACTATCCGTTATGATAAAAAATTGTTATGTTTTTCAAAAGCTTTGACATATGAAAAAGAATTTGCATTGCAATGCAATTTATGCAATGTAGTTTATGCAATGCAATTTATTTTGCGTTCTAAATAACATGATTATAACGATGATTATAACGCAGTGGAATTACTAAAACAAACAAAGAATTATTTGCTTTTATTATCATAGAAGCGCACGCGCAATAAGAAAGTCACAAATTTATGCAGCGTCGTGCGATCTTAATAGAATTATAGTTATTTGCACAGACAATTGATTCTACGAATGTAATAAAGAATGCTAATTATATAATATAACAATTCTCACATGTCTATTCTCTCATCGATTATCGTTCCGGAGGCGTGTTGCATAAATCATATAAACATTGAATTATCGCTGATCTGTTTAACGCCTATTAATAGGGGAATTCGCATCAATATTTTATAATTCAGAGTAACGCGTCAACAAAGGATATATTTTAAAAGTTAGTTTAATATTACAATGTATAAAACGCACAATACAATTATTTGTAATACAAAAATACACACCAATCAAACAATAGATATCTGTATGATATACCACAGGATCCAAGAATTTATAAAGAAATGAAATATGAGTTTTTGATTGATAGGGTTGAAAGATTGCATCTATTGAGCACGTGGCGTTTTAATCATCTATCACATAAATGATTCATTTATCAGTGTAATAGTTACAATTCGAATATAGAGATTTTCATGTGTACTGCAGTGCAATTAATAATATATATTGCTAAATTTTATCAAAGAAGTATATATATTTTTGTTTCTTTATGCTGTTACGTATTTTTAATGATGTAAATGCTGATGAACTCAGTGCAGAGCGATTTAACTCCCTTTTTTAAGAATTTGAGAAAGTATGCAGGATGTCTGATAATAACCGTCCCATCCGTCGTGTGCCAGGTAGAGCAGGTGAAACCGAGGAGAAAAGTCTTGCATTATTTTGCCATTTTTGTAATAATTATTTAGAAATTAATTTAAAAAGATCGATTAATTCGCGCGAGTATAAGTGCGTAGCGAGAAGAGACAACCCAAAAGTTTATAGTCGTTAGGCGCGCGACGAAGTTTTAGAAGGAGCATTCTACAAATGACAACGGTTACGTACGAGCGGTAAATAACGCTGAATTCTCGTGTCCTAGCAACTGCATATCAATCCTTTGGGCCGTCCTTTCTCGCCGCGCGCTAATACTCGCGTGATTTGATTGATCTTTTTTAATTAATTTCTCAATAATTATTGCGAAAATCACAAAATGGTAAAGGACTTTTCTCCCCGGTTTTACCTGTTCTACCTGCACATTACGGATGGGGCGATTATTATCAGACACTCTGTATATTTTTCTTAACTTTGAAAGTAATTTTCAAATATTTCCAAAAAATTAAAAAAAAAAAAAAATAAGTCGCACACAGAAATTTCGAAAAATTTTAAAACAAAATTTTTGAATTTAAAACTTGAATTAAAGAATTTGAAATTAAAATTGATTAGTTAATCCTTAAAATTTAATTTTTTGTGATTAATAACAAAACAAACGAATTTGAAATGTTCTTTGGATTGTTGTTCGCGGAATTAGCTTCTTAAATAAAATCCAGGAACGACACACTTGTAGAAGACTAACAATAAGAGAAACCGTGACCCTTATGAATTTAACCTTTTAAGTAGAATCACCTTTAATCACTTTTAATGAGTTGCAAGACATATCAAGTTGCAACGTTCTTGTTTACATAATAGATTGCTGCTCTTCGCTTTAATTTTGTGACGCATTCTGTCATACATCCTTCATGCCACGGATCATTTTAATGGATGTTTAAAAAGCATGAAAGATTGATGTGGCACGTGTGCTTACAAAAGAAAGAGAGAGGGAGAAAGACAAAAAAATTCGTGCAACAAGAACTCAAAATAATTCTATTTAGTTAATTACTGTCTTACACATTTCTGGCAAATTGGTTACATTTGTTTGTTTTATTACGCTCGAAGCGCCGAACATTTTGTTTGCGGAACGATGTAACATGAAGTGGCAATTTTAGCTCGTTGAATTCTATATATGATATCACATTCGATAGCAGTGTGCAATACAAGAATAAAAAAATTCTATTTTATTTAAAGAAAAAATCTTTTATTCGTATAACTTTTCGATGGTTATATTTTTTAAAGAATTGATAAAATTTAATAGACTGTTTGATTCAGATATTCTCTGTTTAGACAGTGTTTTTCTTTTATAAATTAAAATTTCTGAGCTTGTAAATGTGCGTTCAGAAAAATTAATCATAGTATACTAATAGATTATATAATTTTATTTTTATATGTAATAATTTAATTTTATATTTATACATTGATTTTTACACGATAAAACATTTTAAATTAAAACTAAAAATATATAAACGAGATAGCTACATATAATAACAAAATAAATGTAACGTAGATATAATTTGTTCAAAACAGAAACTAGTATTAATTGTAAACTCTTTCTCAAATATTTACGACAAGTATGTATAAATTAATTAAAGGACTAAATTACAACTAAACGTTTAATAAACATTTCTCATAAACTAACATATGAGAGAAAGAACTAGATTACAACTAATCATTTGATGAAAATTATTCATAAACTAGCATATGAGAGAAAAGACTGCATTACAGCTAATTATTTGATGGAAATTACTCATAATGTAGCATATAAGAGAAAATTTACAAATGATGTTAGCTGTTGATCAAACAAACTTATATTTCGTACAATCTATATTGTATAAAAAAAATCATATCTCTGTAGAAGTGAAAAAAATAAAGATGCTCATATTTCAGGTTTATATTTCAAATTAAAATTATAAATTAGAACAACAAAGATATTGTATTAATAATTGATATAATGTTACTGTACAGAATCATATCACACAAAAGGGAAAAGAATTGTAGAGAAAGAGAATGAAATATTTATGTTAATTGTTTTATGTAATCTCACACACACACACATATTTTTGAAATACAGAAGCGCAATGAGAGAGTAGGCAGCATTATTGAAACAACCGCAGATAATTGCAGGTAGTCATGGAAATAATTCCATGTGATTTTACGCGTGCACACATGCTCTGAAAACTAGTATGTTATTTATGCCGATGAAAATAACGAATGTTCTTCCACATCTTGCTGTTTCAAATGGAACATTATATCAATACCGTAAAAAGCAATATTGCAAATATGTTCATATAATCGGTATACGAATTAATTAAATGCAAAATGGAAGGGAGTAAGAGAG
This sequence comes from Formica exsecta, assembly GCF_003651465.1. Classification (NCBI taxonomy): domain Eukaryota; kingdom Metazoa; phylum Arthropoda; class Insecta; order Hymenoptera; family Formicidae; genus Formica; species Formica exsecta. Next base: position 41,637 of record NW_021850753.1, read on the forward strand.
AGAGAGAGAGAGAGAGAGGAAGAGAATAACAAAGTCATTTGCATTAAATTTACTCAAGTTGCAAAACAACCGTCGTATATTTAAATGATTTCAGATATATATATGTATGATAAGATATGAAAGAAAGCTGAATAAATTTGGCAAAAACAAAATATTAAATGTTCACATATATTATCTAAAACAATCGTCAACAGATATATTTGAATGTAATAATTGAATCTATTTAAATAATAAACAGAACGAGAGAAAAAAATTTAGAAAATACTATAAATTTATAAAATGATGTATATTTATATGGATTTACATAGGTTTAGAATAAAATTTGCAGTGTCAATGATAGCTTAATATTTAACTATAATTAATGTCGAATAAAAGAAAATATGCCGGTAATCATAGATTATTGATGTAATTTGATGTGATTTGGTTTTCATTTAATATCTCGATAATTTACATGTTTCAGAAATTACACATCGATTTCAAACAGCCCGTAGAGAAGTTCGGCAATTATTGCTGCAGTATTTGCTACCCTGGTTACATAATATGGAACTTGTTGATCCTAATGTACCACCACCATCTAATCCGTTGAGTTATTACCAGGTGAATAAAGCTCATTATCATAATTATCTCTGGAATAATAGCAATGCGGAAAATTATAATCTGCAATTAAATACAAAAAATATTTAAAAGAGCTAATATAATCGATAAAAAGATTATCACTAAAAGTGATATATATTACATATAATGTTATCTTTCGAGAGCTTATAAAACACTGCAAACTCATATATTTTAGCCATATTTTACTAGAATTGGAATCTTTTCGTCATATTTCAAGGATTATACATTTCAATTGTCGGAAAGTTGATGAGATAACCAAACTTTGCAAGCTTTTAATTGGACAACATTTCCCATAATGCATAACGAATACATCTCTTTATTCATAAACAAACACATAAAATAACACGAGCAACTTTGAAAAACAAAATTATTGTTTGAAAAAATGAATTACACGTGTTATGAAGGTGCCGGAGAAATTGCTTCAGATAACCTTGCATGAAAGAGTTTTGTTCGTTTCATGATGATAAATTAAATTCTTATTATGCATTGTGTATGCCATAAACAATTTAATTTCAACAAAAAAGCAAAAAGAAAGTTTGGAGGCGCCGGGTATCGATCCCGGTACCTCTCGCATGCTAAGCGAGCGCTCTACCATCTGAGCTACGCCCCCTGTGATCTAGATTGTGGGCAGGATTGTTTTAAATCGCGATCGTGATCCACTTTCAGTAAAAGGATTCAAAAAGTGATCTTGGAGGCGCCGGGTATCGATCCCGGTACCTCTCGCATGCTAAGCGAGCGCTCTACCATCTGAGCTACGCCCCCTGTGATCTAGATTGTGGGCAGGATTGTTTTAAATCGCGATCGTGATCCACTTTCAGTAAAAGGATTCAAAAAGTGATCTTGGAGGCGCCGGGTATCGATCCCGGTACCTCTCGCATGCTAAGCGAGCGCTCTACCATCTGAGCTACGCCCCCTGATTACACTTGATTTTAACGATCATTTTTTAATATTATGAATGATCTACTTTTAGAAGGAAGCTTTAAATATGATTTTGAGAGATTTCCTAGTATTTATCTTGCCGCTTTGCATGTGTAAAATGCGCTACATGACGTTTCATGACGTACTTGATTTTAATGATCATTTTGAATTCTGATTGATGAAAGGAACTTCAGATATGACGATGAAAGCTTTTCATGCTCATTCTAATGCATCGCTTATATAAAATTAACGAGCTATGCCATCGTGATGTTTTTGATCTTAATGATTATTTGGAAAGTTATAAGTGATCTATTTCTGACTAGAAACATTAAATATCATCTTGGAAGATCGTAGCATTTTGCAAAATACACTATCTCAGTCTTCCTCTCATTTACTTGATGTAAAATTGATGCTTTATCATTTTAAATATCGGTGATTTTTATCTGGCGATCGTATACACATGGACTATATAGGTATTGGTTTTCAATTAAGACGGATTGATTTCACAATTATGGAAGTGTATTGGAATCTTGTCGAATCGTAGTTCGATTGGCCTTCGAGGAAATTGAACATAAATTTACAAATAACTGTTAAACAATCATCAAAGCAAACTACAAGTTAAGAATAGCATTCCGATTTCAATGTGGTTCGCAAACACGTGAATGTCACAAAGTATGCATGAACAGAAATTTAATGATAAAATACGGTAAACATATATGACCCTTTTGTAAAGAATATTGTTTTATCAGACAAGACTATAGAGAATTTTAATAAAAATATAAAAAAATATTAATCACAATAAAAAATATTGAAATTGATGCATTACATAATAAAAATTTAGAAATATGATGAAAAATCATATACAAAAATTTATAAAATATATACGTATATTCATATAGTTAAAAATATACACAGAACTTTCGGTAAAAAGATATGATGATAATCTCATTATGACACTTGGCACATATCTTACAACTATCAAATATAATAATAATCATTTCAATTTCATTAATTATAGACTTCTAATATTAGATAAATTTTTAATATGGGAGATACTCATTTTCCACACGAAAACTTTAGGAATCGAAAGCTAATATATATTCAAGATCTTGTTTTACATATCATTCGGTTATCAATAATCATAATGTGATTTTTTTTGATCATTATAATTGCGAAGAGGTCCAATGGTAGAAGATTTCGCATGCGACAAGTACCGAGATCAATCTTTAAGATATCTCTTTTTAATATCGTTTATCGTATGAGATCATCGACGATCGTAATCATTCTCTTTATCATGTCGAACATCGGGGACGTAGCTCAAATGGTAGAGCGCTCGCTTCGCATGCGAGAAGTACCGGGATCGATACCCGGCGTCTCCAAGATCTCTTTTTATTCCGCGCGATTATCAATGATCGTAATCCCTATCTTTATTTTTAGTTTGATTGCGAATAATATAACTGAAACGATAAAGCGCGACTTAAGCGGCGTAGAATGTGGTGCGTTTGATTTTTGAAAATAAAATCCATAGCTATTCAAATAATTTAATAAAGAGAGAGAGCATAACATACTCATTGCATTCATTTTCCATTTAAACTGTTCGATTATTAATGATAGTAATAGCTTTAATCAATAGAGGTGGAGGAGTGTAGGGAGAGGGAAATAATTCAAATGGTCATCGAGAGAATTCGCTTTGCATGCAAGCGTTATTGTAATCGATTTCCAATACCCGCACCTTTCCTTTGATACTTTCACAATTGTCAGTAATAATAATATTACGATATGCAAATGATTAATATTAGATTAATAATAGCTGTTCTGTCATATCTTGCAAACAGATCGTTAAATTTAATGAAATAATTTTCGCAGTAGAGCGTAGCTAGAATTTCAGTCTTTATAAATATATATATATATAACTTGCTAGTGATTTTTTATCCAAGAACTATCTAAAAAAATATTTACAAGATCTTACTCTGTATTTTTTTTAAATGGTTAACGTTTTCAACAGTATTACACGAGCGATGTAACACGTGGAGGAACACGTAGAGAAGGCTGGGGCAGCGCAGAAGCGACGGAGATGGTGCTCAATAATCTCTTTTACATCACAGCAAAGGTAAAATGCTTTAGTTGTTATCACGTTAAGCATTATTTAAAACATCGATTTAAATATATTACAGTTTTCGGATGAGCATCCTAAAGAGACAGAGGAACTTTGGGCGACTTTATGTGGTTGCTGGCCGAACAATCTCAAAGTTATAATACGCTATTTGATTATCATCTCGGGGATGGCGCCTCAAGAACTGCTGCCATATGTAAGTGAAACTTTTGGGATGATTTTACTCGCAGTAAAGTGACAGAGATGTAATCTTTGAAAGTATCGAAATGTTATTTATCAGGCGAAACGTGTTGTATTGTATCTGGCACGGGCTCGTCCAGATCGTCTCGTCGATGAAATGATGACGGAATTAGAAACGGTCGAGACTCTAAATTGTTTAATTGAACGGACGGAAACGCCACCCTTTTATCGGCTCACCAGCATGCGGAAAGCCTCGTCGCATAGCGACGCTCCAGCGGCCGATCCTGCCAATCCTCCCCGTGATCTCGGCGTCGAGAAAGGTACCATCCATACGAAAAGACATTCCGGAGAAGATCCCGTCAAAACCGGGTAAATAACTAAGTTTACTGAAATCTATTATTCATCATCGAGATTGCATAAATTAAATCTTATTTTAATTTAAAAAAATGCAGGTCTAAAAAAATATCTTTAGAGAGCAGTTATTTTAAAATATAAACTTTTTATATAGTAATGCAAAGTTTAATATGGTTTTTCTTGACATTTGTATTTTCTCCATAGTTCCAAGTCCGATACCGCGCTACGAGCACTCGCGGGGTTTCAAACTCCAAGGGCGGAAAAGACGAGGACTGCAAGCGGTCCGCCAGTTCTTCCAGACGATCTATCAACTCCGACTACGGAAGCCGAGGTTATTATTCAATTAAAACTTGGTGACGCTTAGCAAATAAAGGATATAAAGGATCATAAATTTCTATAATTGAAAAATTTCACTTTTCAATTGCGAAGTAGAGAAAGTTCGGAAAGATATTAACTAATTAAGAAATTAATTCTTTTAACGATCCAATATGAAAGTAATTAATCTATTTTAGTTAACTACCGACGAATCGTGTTACGCCGCTCGTAACGGGCCCGTTGGAGTAAATGGAAAAATGCCATGTGTCGACGAGAAGTTCGATATTCCTCAACCGCATCCTTTACCGATGCCAGAATACGGCGGATATTTTGCTCCTTTAACTGAGTATTTGCCTGACAGTTCTCAGCCAATAAGCGGATTCCACAGGTATAATTCCAATACTTAAATTTTTGTTTACTTTGCCGAGCAATGTACGTTAATCATTCTTCTTTACCGTAACTCTTAGGTGCAATATCGCCGTGATGTTGCTCACTGATGTAGTCGTCGACGGAATTCAGCTGGATTGGGCCATACACGTCCCTTTGATGTTGCACATAGTCTTTCTTGGATTAGATCACTCGAGGCCATTGGTGCGGGATCACTGTCGTTGCCTGTTGCTGAATCTATTGGTCGTGCTTGGCGATCATCGCGATCATCTTGGTGTGGCACGCGTACTTCTTGCCTCCAAGACGGAACAATTGGGATTGGGATTATCCACACCGGCGTTGCCAGTGCTGGAACACAACTTTACGGAAGTGGACCCGGAATTCGACAGTTACCTGTATGGTCCTCCACCAGTTCCGCCACCCACAACTCCACCAATATCATCTTCGCCACCTCCACCCTCTTCGCCCCCGCCCCCGCCACCTCCTCCGCCACCGCCTCCGCCACCGCCTTTGCCTCTCGATTCTTCAGCATCTCTGTCGGTACCTCCGCCGCCTCCACCTCCTCCACCTCCGCCGCCGTTACCTTCTTCTTCAGTTGCGGACAGTACACCTACTCATTCGTCTTTATCAAATTCGACATCGACCCCGCCGTTGTCGATGAATCACGGGAATCAGTCGGCAGCAGATGACAGTAAAGATTATGGGAATTCTCACGCGTACGGTAAGATATCCATACATATATCTTGAATCTTCACAAAAAATTAGTAGAAATAATAAACAAATTTGCAGAATCAGCAGTATGCAATAGCTGGCCAATCTCGAGCGGAACGACAACGAACACAGTACCGCCCGTCATTGTAACTCCGGAAGATGCGAACAATTGGACCGGACCTCAACCAGGTCCCAATATGCCGATACAGGACGTTATTAAATCCTTGATTAATTTTCTAGCATCTAGGTACATATAATTAATTACGTACATGGGCGAATAAGATTTTGAATTTAATATAATTTTCTAATAATAGAACAAACCAACCGCTGTGGAATTACGAGGACATGACTGCCAAAGTATGGTGGGTGCGTAGTGCCGAGCAACTCACAGTATTATTACGACACGTGTTACGCGTCTTTAGAGATTCGTTGCCTCATGCATTAGTCAGCCAAAGATGGGCACAAACGGCACTGCAATTGGGTCTTTCTTGCTCATCCAGACACTATGCAGGAAGATCTTTGCAAGTTTTTCGTGCGTTGCGTGTTCCTATAACATCTAGGATGTTGTCCGATATCTTATCCAGATTGGTGGAAACAGTCGCCGAGCAAGGCGAGGATATGCAGGTACCGTTAAACATTTTTAAAAGCATAATTTTTAATTTTTAATGCGAGTAAGAGTGTGACATACTATGACTATATATATATTCTGTGTATTTTTTTTTGCATCAGGGATACGTAACAGAGTTGTTGCTAACATTAGAAGCAGCTGTCGATTCGCTCGAATCGGATTTTAGACCGCTCGATTTTATGAAAGAGATCTTCAAGTCGACGCCTAATCTGAACAATAAGGATCCTGTGTCGGGAAATGTAATCGGAGGAAAACGCAGTCCAGGTGGAGGGAACGGTTATCCGGTTGGACCGCACATGTTCTCTCACTTAAATCAAGGCGGACATACAAGAAGCACTAGCTACTCAGTCAGTTATTGTATGAAAAGGTCCAGCGGTGGCAATTCTACGACCAGCGATATGAAAGGTTATTATTACATAATGATTCTTGCAATAATCACATTGTAAACTTTTTCTATTAGCTTTAAATTGAGTTTTAATTATAGTTTACAAAGATTTTCATAAAGAGAATATTCTTATTGCAGAAGTTGACAACAGAGTCGGCGGTAATAAATATCCCAATTCGAACCTGTCGAGATCAAGATCAGCACAGTCCTTGAAATTATTGGGCGATTCCGCGACGCAAGACGACAAGATGACGATATTAGCACAACTGTTTTGGTTAGCGGTGTCTCTGCTTGAATCGGATTACGAACACGAGTTCCTTTTAGCGCTGCGACTTCTTAGTCGCGTGTTGCACAGACTACCGCTTGATCGACCAGACGCCAGAGACAAAGTTGAGAAATTACAACAACAATTACGGTGGACTTCGTTTCCTGGTGTACATGCGCTCTTATTGAAAGGATGCACTAGTCCGAATACATATGAACCTGTCGTTACATTGCTCTCTCAATTTACACCTTTGTTGGATCTACCAGTAGTCGACCCCACGCAAAGCCTCGCGTTCCCGATGAATGTTGTATCGTTGCTGCCGTACATGCTGTTGAATTATGAAGATGCTAACGAACTTTGCATCAGAAGCGCCGAAAACATTGCACAAGTAAGACTGTTTTATTAATATCTTATTTGTTATGTTAATAAAAATAATATATAATGTAATATATTGTACTACATATACTAATTATATTATTGTAATTAACTTGTGTAATTTATTGTTGTATTATGCTATTTATTATCTCTTCTCTTTCTCATAGGTAAGCGCAGAAAAGGGGAAAAAATTAGAGAATCTTGGTACAGTTATGACATTATATAGCCGGCGTACTTTTAGCAAGGAAAGCTTTCAATGGACTAAATGCGTGGTGAAATATCTTTACGATTCGTATGCTCATCTTAGTTTCAATATGCTTGCTTTCCTTGTGGAAGTCCTAGAAAAAGGTCCGAGCAGTGTGGCATTGTCGGTACTCAGTATTATACATTGCATGTTACATTATGTGGATCTAGCGTCTCCAGCTGCACAACCCATCAATACCGAACTTTTAAGAGTGATCTCTAAATATGTTGAGGTAAAGCATTGAGGCAAAGTATATCAGTTTTATGATCGCAAATAACATTTCAATACTAATTTTAAAAATATATAGCATATCAATCGACTGTGATATATGTAATCTTTTTTGTACAATTAAACAAACAAATATTTTAGGGCACTCACTGGAAAGAAGCGCTTAAAATCTTGAAGCTTGTAGTGACAAGATCGTCGACACTCGTAGCGCCACCGACGTCGATGCACGGTTCATCCTGGGATTCTTCACTGGCATCGCCACATCCTAGTTTCACTGATACAGAGATATTTACGAAAAAGGAGCTACCGGGTAAGTCCACGTACCTACTTAAATTAATGAGTATTTATTTTTCCTGGATGTATTATCGATTTTGTTTTTTCCTTTTTGTGATGCATGCACGGCACGGATGATTTATTATACAACACCCAGGTTGCGATAAAAATAACAATAGCGATAGATTGTAATCGCTTTATGAAACAAATATGTAAAACAATATTTTTCTAAGAGAATCTATAATTTATATCTCTCAAATTACATTATATTTCTTTGAATATATTACTTATGCTCCTATGTTTATGATTACTTGAATTTTTAAGATACATGTATTTGGAAGCTTTTTTTTAATAGAGCTAAAAAGTTTTATAAGAGAGAAATACATAAAGGATTATTTTTTTACATTATCACATATGTAGAAATGTAGATTTATTAATCTTATTACATAGTTCTTTAAATATTTATAATTTAGACTTGTCTATCTCATTTTAATGAATAGGAAGGACAATGGACTTCACATTCGATTTATCTCAAACGCCAGTAATCGGTCGACGTTGGTTGATTCGTCAAGGTGTTGAAGAAAAATTAATTAGTTCGCCATGTTGCTCCTTATCTTTATCGCCGGCTGACAATAGCGCCATTGCAGGATGGAAGAGACCTTGGATGTCACAGGTATAGTTATTAATTAATATGATGTAATGTATATATATTGCGTATAAATATATTGAATTATGTATATAAAATGTAAAATTAAATTCGTTCTTTATAATAGGGTCGTGTTAGAGAATGTTTAGTAAACCTGTTGACAACATGTGGCCAGAGAGTTGGATTACCAAAGAGCCCATCGGTATGTTTTCATTTTGCAAATTATTTTTTGGTTATTGATTCAAGTAGTGTGAACATTCCTTTCCTATGGTCTATGCGGATTATATACCTTATCGAAGACAATTGACTCTCATTATGTACCCCTTTCTAGGATGAGCACATTAGTTCAATGACATTGTATAGCAAGGTAAAAGGTCATTTTTAAATGCAACCAGCACACGTCCATTGTTATCCACAATAGTACGAAATATCTATACTTGTAATTAATAGCAATGTTTTTTATGAATCATACTTCCACGCTTCAGTTAGCTTCATAAAAATTTTGGTGCACTGTTGCAGGAGCAAAAAAATATATTTGTATGTCTGTGTAGGATCTTATGAAGTGGTAGTGTAACTGTCCAACACAGACATCTGAGGTCTATTATCTCGTAACACTTTGTCGTCTACTGCAATTATGGAAAAAATCACCTATTAAATAATATTATGTTAATATTTTTAGTTTGTATTTTGATCATTGCTATATAAAATTATTCAATATATACGAAGGAAAGTCATTAATTAAGTCACAAATGGATAACTATAAATGAAATAAATTAGTTTCTGATTGTAGCAAGGGTTGTTGACACAATCCAACAATCAATAATCATTTATGACATACTTAATAACTTCTTCATAAATACTATCATTTGACGACAACGTGTTATATCAGTGCAATTGATATAAAATAATGTATCATTGTCCGTGATTAATATGTATATTATTATATATGCAGGTTGCTCCAATTTAAATAATATTATGTTAATATTTTTAGTTTGTATTTTGATCATTGCTATATAAAATTACTCAATATATACGAAGGAAAGTCATTAATTAACAATTCACAAATGGATAACTATAAATGAAATAAATTAGTTTCTGATTGTAGCAAGGGTTGTTGACACAATCCAACAATCAATAATCATTTATGACATACTTAATAACTTCTTCATAAATACTATCATTTGACGACAACGTGTTATATCAGTGCAATTGATATAAAATAATGTATCATTGTCCGTGATTAATATGTATATTATTATATATGCAGGTTGCTCCAATATTATTATGTTAATTGTTAACTCTTTAATAATTTAGTGATAAATCATTATACATAACTGTTTTTTACTTTTAAACATTAAATACAAATTTAATGTGTCACTGTTTCATGGCTCATAATGTTAAAAAAGTTTATCTTTTGATATTAAAATTGCTTATTTCTTAGAATCTGATAGAAACAAATATATAATTGCAGAGCACTTTGCATATATAATTAGTAATTGTAAAACACGTATATGCACAATTGTTAAATATCTGGAACAAACTCACATAGTCAATTGGAATTGAAACATTATATTCAAGGCAATTAGCAATTGAGGGATTTAATTGAGAAGCAATAAAATATAAGTGCATGTTGTAATATTGATTATTATTGCAAAATTTTTTTTTTTGAGCCAATAATATGAAATATTATAATTATCGATTTTGTATTAAAAAAGTTGTAAAAAACATATATTTGCTTTTCATTTCTTCAATTTATTGCATTATATATATGTTTTTCATGCGTTATCAATAATATTTTTAATTTAGGTTATATTCAGTCAAAGTTCGGATTTGATGGAAAGACAATCATCCATGGCCTCTTCAACGGAAGAGGTTTCCGGTGCGAATAACGATTTGAGCGGAGGGTCTAGACGGGATGACGAGCAGTTTGGCGTATTTAAGGACTTTGACTTCCTTGAATATGAAAGTGAAAGTGTTGAAGTAAGCCATGATGCTTTATTGTAATTTCTGAGAATATAAAGAATACTAACTCAATCGCTTTCTATGAAACTTTACAGGGTGAGAGTACGGATAATTTCAACTGGGGAGTTCGACGTCGTCCTCTTAGTGAGGGAGAGGAACGAGAACCCAGTTTACGACAGTTCGAGGAAAGTTTAAGTGAAAAAACACTATCATCCAGCAAACATACAACACGGGTAAATATATAAAACTAAAAAATAACTTTTGCTTTATTATATATGATCTTTTGCTTGTAATATGTATCCTATTTTTTTCTTTTTAATATCTTCTTTATTCTTAAAATTTTGTATGTATAGCGTGGTGTGGCCGAAGAGTCATCAGACGATGAAGCCGGATCGGAATCACCTTTGGATGAAGTACCAGGAGGTGTATCCGGCACGGGCCAGGAAGCAAATAGCATCCCAGGAATATTGAGCCAATAATATGAAATATTATAATTATCGATTTTGTATTAAAAAAGTTGTCACATATATTTGCTTTTCATTTCTTCAATTTATTGCGTTATATATATGTTTTTCATGCGTTATCAATAATATTTTTAATTTAGGTTATATTCAGTCAAAGTTCGGATTTGATGGAAAGACAATCATCCATGGCCTCTTCAACGGAAGAGGTTTCCGGTGCGAATAACGATTTGAGCGGAGGGTCTAGACGGGATGACGAGCAGTTTGGCGTATTTAAGGACTTTGACTTCCTTGAATATGAAAGTGAAAGTGTTGAAGTAAGCCATGATGCTTTATTGTAATTTCTGAGAATATAAAGAATACTAACTCAATCGCTTTCTATGAAACTTTACAGGGTGAGAGTACGGATAATTTCAACTGGGGAGTTCGACGTCGTCCTCTTAGTGAGGGAGAGGAACGAGAACCCAGTTTACGACAGTTCGAGGAAAGTTTAAGTGAAAAAACACTATCATCCAGCAAACATACAACACGGGTAAATATATAAAACTAAAAAATAACTTTTGCTTTATTATATATGATCTTTTGCTTGTAATATGTATCCTATTTTTTTCTTTTTAATATCTTCTTTATTCTTAAAATTTTGTATGTATAGCGTGGTGTGGCCGAAGAGTCATCAGACGATGAAGCCGGATCGGAATCACCTTTGGATGAAGTACCAGGAGGTGTATCCGGCACGGGCCAGGAAGCAAATAGCATCCCAGGAATATTCCCGCCGTCCTCTCTCTCATTGATACCTAGTCGTACGCGTCACGATTCATCCACAAGGTCTGACACATCGTAAGTTTCTGTGTGAAAATTTTTGGAAACTTGTATATTAATCGATTTACTCGAACTTTCCGCCTACAGTGGCTCGAGCGCGGGAGATCTTGGCGATGTGACACCCTGCAACGCGTCGCCCAATCTGTCTGCATTGATGCCATTTCGACAGGTCGTACGAGATGACGCTGAAGAGATCTGGAAGCAGCAAATTCAAAATCTTATCACTCAAGCTCCATACAATACTTTAAGTTTCTTTCAATTGTTGAGCAAGATCTTGAGAGTAAGTGAAAGAAGAATATGAGAATAGTGAAAAGTGAGAAACGTGAAAGTGTTATGAAAATTAATATTGATAAATTTTTTGACAAAATATTTTAATCTTCAGTTATTTCCATTTTCTCGTGAAAAATTATTACAAAATTATGTTTTATATCGTTAGGATGTGAGCAGCAAATCCGTCGGTCTAACACGCGAGGCGAGCGCTTTACTCTGCAACGGCAGCCCGGCTTCATCTCATTTGGGTTGTCATTTATCTAGTCATGCCGAGTTACTGAGTTCAAAAGCTGAAGGTCGCTATATTCGCGAATCAGCGATTAAATGAAACGTTACGCTTTGGAATGCTTGAGGTGCAAGAACATTTGGAAACATTTCTCGATAGAAAGGACCATGCCACAGAAGTAAGTTTGGCATTTCATACTTTGTAATGATTATCTAAAACACACACACACACACACACACACACACACACACACACACACACACACACACACACACACACACACACACACACACACACACACACACACACACACACACACACACACACACACACACACACACACACACACACACACACACACACACACACACACTATATATATATATATTATAATATTTGTTTTTTTTTTTAGTGTTTGGAGGCAGCTAAAGCAACCGCTAAGCTTCAGGCATTAGGGGATAGTCACACCACAGAAGCGGGCATTGAAGAAATGCTATTGGATCTCGGCAGAGCGCTCTATAAGTTGCATTTTCAACTTTTGTTGTTAATTGAAGCGTCAAACAAAATGCTAGGAGCATTAATGACCGCCGCTAGAAACGTACAGATTCCTCTGCAGGACCTATCCGTCGAGATCGCCGTTATGAAGATAACTTTAAGTAGAGCGCTCGAAGAGAGCACTGAAAGTGAACGAGGAACACCCACTCCAACACCCAGTCCTAGTCCATTGCCAGGTACCGGAGCCGTGGAAGAAGTCGCCAGAATCGCCGAACTTTTGAGAAATGCACGGTGGTGTCCGGCACTCGAAGCTGTCAGACTGCACAGAGCACAATGGCCCGGTGATCCTTTTCATGATGACGATGATGTGACAACTGCCGTTAATATGTACTGCAAATATATAGGTCAGGATAGATCGGGTAAGTTTAAAACTCTTGCGTTATTTTATATCTTGCGCATATTTTTATATAACTCGAACAAGAAAGATGACAATAAGGAAAATATTAGCACATAATTATATTGAAAAAAAAAAATTAATTAAATATAGTATATTTTCATATATACTCGCTGCTGATTTTTAAGATATTTGCATAATTTACACTTTTGATTATAACAATAAGCGAAATAAATGTTGACTTATATATTTTCCATATGTTTTAGATATATTTGTAGTGACTAGGAAAGACGACGAGATGTCAGAAATATTTGGCAGATTGATGGAAAGCCTGTTTGAAGTACTAGCGGCTGTGACGGGATTGGAAGCGTCTACGAAAGCTGCGCGCAATCAACATGACCATTCTAATCACTCTAAAACCGACTGTTAATATGAGCTTTAAAGATATAGTATTACGAACTATTCGTTTGGATTAAAGTCGGCGTAAATGTATACATATTTAATTATCGTATATGTGTCTAGGTATCTTGTATACGATTGTAGGTAAATATACGTATATCACGCACACACGATAAACCTTCTTATATAATTATGGCGAATGCATGAAATCTGCGTATAAACGAGTTCTCCTTTTTTATTTACGCGAAGAACGTGAAAAAATGTTATCAATATATATATATATAATAATTCGGCGAAATAAATAATCGAAATCTCGAAGATATATATATATATATTCACTACCCTGCAAAATATTTAGTTAAAATGATTATGCAAAAGACGCGATCGGTATATAATATATGGTCTGCGAAAGAACATCAGTTTGAATCTTGTCAAGATGTAACACATTTCGTGAGAAGATTTATCGATTCCGCGATTACTGCTGCAATAAAGATTGTTGCTGTCATGGTTTGTTAACCTTTACGTGTGTGTCAATTATAGCGTATATATACAACTTTATATATAATTTCTATACGCTTTTATACGTTATCATTGGATCGATATCATCCCCCGTATATACCTTTTATAAATGCCCGAATTATTGTGCAATATTGGCTCACAAAAGAAAAGATCGGATTAATATAAATGTTAATAAGACATTATTATCATTATTATCATTATTATCAATTATATTATGCAATTGAATATATATATATATTTATATAATATAGTTTAATATTATAAAAATTATCTATATTACAAGGGAGAGCTATAAATTTTCTAATCGTTATTTCTATTGATCGCTTTTAATGCATTCAGGATTATCAATCCTCGTTCAATTACTTTGGAATAAAATGGCCCACGTGTGGAAAAATTAATGTGCGAAATGGCTTACGATGTGTAAAAGAAGAAATGCTCAGATGGAATCAATTACCGGTGCAATTTAAAACTGAGATTGATCATGAGAATAAAAAAGCGAAACAAATGCATTTTATTAATCTCTTTTGCAGGCTCTACAGAACTGGATGTTTCATGTAGACTTTATCGGTCTCAACAGAGAAGGGACCGCCGAATTTTATTTGTATCGTGTTCTCTGGAGCATACCCACACCGGCATATCCGGAGCCATATGTGACTGTCAGCGTGTTCTTTTGCATCGCGGCGAGTCGCGTGCAGCCGTCGCACTTTCCAGTCGACGTTAGTTTGTTATGTATATTTTCAGCTCTTTTCTTTCTCTCTTCTTTTTGTCTTGTATGTACAGGAGATTTACGTATCGGCCTAGAACAAGTAGATCTGGGTAATGTCGGGTAATATTGCATTTTAACACATGCCTTATTACAGAGTTCGAATATAATACAATATAAATATTTAAAAAATACAGATTGTGAGAGATATATTTATACGAAGTTGTAAATATCTGAAGTATAGAATGTTAGCCAGGTTTGACGTATAGATAATTGCGTGTTAAATGATATAAATCACGCACTTTTATAATTATCAAGAACTTTTTTAACAGGTTACATATGTCTTTGAAGGGCATCAATTTGTGCATCGGTTGGATGTAGCCTTTAGACCGAAGTGGCTCTACGACATTCTTGATATGAAAACCATGTTATTCAAAACTTTCACATTTTGAGATCTCTTTATATAACACTATTTAATATTTGAAATTAAATATTTCTATTAAATTATATATATTTTTTCTCATAAAGAGTTATAGAATCATAAAACTTTATTAAAATAATTTTTATCTGTGATTAATAATAACGTTTATTATTTTTTCGCTTTCCCCGAAGTTTAAATGAAAACTTGTTCATTTGCAATCTTATTTGTAAAGAAAAATTGTTTTTTTTTATCAAGAAAAAAAATTTTTATAAAAAATAATATGCGCACTTCTACCAAGAAAAAAAATTAATTTAATGAAGTCGTAATGGAAATCATTATATGTATATACATCCAAGATATACGTATACAAGCACGATACTTCTGGGCACATATCGCACCATGGGATGGGTGCAGTTTTTCTGAAGAGATTTTTAAGCCCTTGTGCACCGTGCAAATGTCGTAAAAGTAAGAGTGTCGGATTTCCGCGAATCGGGCACGCGCCATTGCCGGCCGCAATCTGGTCCAGCACCGGACGTCGGCTCATTCCGTACGGTTAAACAATAAGAGCAGGTGATACCCCCATAAGAGACTATGCATCACGCACTGTTGTATTGCCGTTTTCGATTGCACATTTACGATTTTTATGTTAACACCGCTTTTTTTACACTTGAACATTTAAAAAGAAAGTTACACATCGCTGCAGTTTATAGAATAATTATAAAAATCTCCGAGATTATATATATATATAAACTGTTTTATAATAAAATGTTATTTACATAAACTCTTTTTTCCAAGGTAATATATCTATTTATAAATCGATATCTTCATATTGCCGGCATTAATTAAATATGACATGTGGTTATCAGTAAGTGGTTGGTGGTCCCATTCATTCTCTCCCACGGTGTTAACATGTTACACGTAGCCGACCAGAAGAAGAATCTATTTACAATCCCGCAGAGGATGCTGAGGAGGTGTGAACTTTGCGTTGGTCTTCGGGCTCGATTCTGACTTCTTTCACGCATTCTTTGAATAATAAGACCGATGAACGGATGAAACAATTCGAAAACCAGAGAGGAGGGCCCTTGCTTGTGCACATGCCGGACGCCGGGAGGTCTCTCAGGAGATGCCTCAGCAGGAGCCCGAAGAGACGTCAACCCACGCGTGTTGGACATATAAAAAAAACTCGTGAACGCGCTTTTAACAGTTTCGATTTAATTCTTCCTCTCGGGCATCTGGAATTCAGAGATTTCCATTCCTGAATAAAAAATAAGATACGAATCTTTTTGGCGAGAGAATCGATAATAATTCAAAAATTATATCAAAAATCACAAGCATTATAAATATTCGCAGACAGCACAAAACGTCCTCAGGATCATCCTGAATATGTCCAGGATGGTTCAGGATATTTGTAGGATGTTTTAAGATATTATTATAAATATATTTTATGAAAATTTAATATGCATACATGATTACTTTCGGTTATGTAGGCTATTTAATATAATTTAGAAATTTTAAGTATTGTAATAAGTATTAATGTCCTATAAATGTCCCCTGGATAACCCCTGGATGTCTGTAGGATATCTGCCCTGTCTATTATATTGAATGTCCTTTGGATTTCCAGAGGACATATACATGTGCAATTAATTGTTAACATTAATTTCGTTTAATATTAATAATTGAATTTGATGCGCACATTTTCATATATTCAAAATTATTATTTATTTAATATTTCATGAGAAATGTTACTATGCGCAACATTCCATAAACTTTACAAAAAATAGTATTCAACCGCTAGTTCGTTTGTTTACCGCTATGCGACGCGCGAACTCGTATTTGAGATTTGGTCATGAGAATTATATAAAGCTTGCAAAGAGCAACTAACAGGAAATTAAAAATATAATTATTTTTTATCAGTTCAATTTTTCTGATGCAATCCCAACATAGGGAATTCAGATATTGGATTGTTTTGAAAATATTACACGACTTAAACCCGGAAGCCAAACCTAAAATATTTATGTACAGCACGAAAACCTCAAATATTAAAGAACGTGAACTATTTTTAGTATTAGATTTTTAGTATTGGCAGTAAATAACAGAACGCAATCTTAATTTATATTTAAATTTTAGAATTTGTTCTTTTTAACGTGTGAAAAATATCCCTAACATATCCTATAGAAATCCTTAAGGTGTTCCACAGGATCTCCCTGGATTCTCTAGAGGCTAGTGTACGGCTATCATTTATTCTTCCTCAGGACATCCAGAGGAGATCCGAGGATTAAAATAGGATATCCTCAGGATATCCTACATGTATGTCCTGGATGCCCTTTGGACGTCCTAAGGACATCCTTGTGCTTTCTGGGATTGTAATGTCTTCCATTCAGCAATGGATCTGCTGAAATAAAATTGAAATTGTTTATTATCCGAATTTTTTGAAGCTATACAGGATTATTAATTTTTAATAACTTTATGCGTCATGAGTTACTTTAAGCGATTAATAATTGAGTTATAAGTGTTAAACGCGTTTAACTGAAAGTTGAGACGTATCTGCGCGATCGATATGATTTTCCTTTCTTCGAAGGCACGTTTTTATAACGGGAAAAGGGGTCGGCTGTCCGTTTCTCGCTTCACAAACAATCAAATCCGACTTATCTAGGTCAAAGCGCACGATATCGTTTTAGGCCGCGGTGGCAACAACCACCGCTGCATCGCCGCCTATTTATACAGGGCGCTGGGCTTTTTGTCAGTCGCGGGGTGGTTCTCTCTGTCCTAAACATCACATCCGCCGAAATGTGTTTCCTACGCGGTGTGTTAACGCTGACCGGGAGGAGGAGGGCCTCGCGAGGGACCGAGAGGCAGCGGCGGCGAGAGGGAAGCCACAACAGGAACCACCGCTTTCTTCAGCAGCTTCAAACATCCGCTGCACCAGCCGCTGCCAGATCTCTCAGCTTACCCCCTGCCGCTTCAACTCGCGCTCAAAGGGACGCGCGCCCGTTCGTTTCCCCTTTCCACATCGGAAACGAAAGGATGCATCGAATGCGTTTTTACTTGTGGTCCTTTTTCTATGTGAGAAGTCTTTCCAAAATCTCCGCTCTATTTCCGTTTCTTCTCGTTTTGACATCGTGTTCCGTTTTGTGCGAGAGCTCAAAATCAGTGAGGAACTCAATTAACTCTTGCAACTACCCAAGTAGCAAGATGACGTCAAATAACGTCTTAATGACGTTTCTAACGTCAATAAGACGTCATTAAAACGTTATTTGACGTCATCTTGCTACTTGGGTAGTCGCACTAAGAATAAAAGATATTCTTTCTACGATCAAAAGTAAAAATACTCTTTATATACATATACATTGAACTTTCAAACATACATACCCCAGACAGCACAGAAAAGCCAAAAGACATCTTAAAGATGTCTAAAAGATAATAAGACATTTAAGTTGTTTTTTAGTCATCTTTTAGGAACATGTACTTTCTGGGACTATATACACTTATGCTTGGAAATTTGTAACAATTAAATAGATAATTAAAATTTGCGCAAGAAGTTAGTAGCTCGACACGACTTCTTTTAACGACCCAGTCATATACATATGTAATGAGAAGTTTTTCACGATCAACCGTGTTCTAGCATTTCGAGGAAAGAGGGACTGCGAGATTGTGGACCAGGGGACGATTGAACACATCGGTCTTCTCCAAGACAGGAAAAGTGAGAAGAGGGATGACCGGTGAATGTTGCACGATTGTACCGGACTCACGTGCTCGCGCGAGACAGCAGCAACAGTAGCGGGGCAGCTCGTCGAATCACCAGCTGCCGATTCGCCGAGTCGACTCCTGGAAGCACGGGATCTAAAATTAGCGGTCCCGCGACGTGGCACCCCCGCCTAGCCCTTACATGGCCACGTCATGGGCATGCACTCGGCTACTTCGAGAGTAAGAGAGAGAGAGAGAGAGAGAGAAAGAGTGAAGAAAAAAAGGGAAACAATAATAATCGCAGCTTGCCCGGCACGAGTTGATCACGCGCGAGATCTAGCAGCTGGAGCTCGTCGACACGGTTGGTCTTTGCTCTAGAAACAATCAGCGAAAGCTAAGCATTTTACATTAGCAAAGTTGAAAAGGAAATATCTATTCATATCGCGAGGTAGCTACGAAGAAAATAAAGTGTCTATTATTTCTTCAACAAGTATCCTCTTTTCTTTATATTTTAATTCATAAACGAGAAAGATCCATGGTTTTACATACACATGTTTTTAGTTTGCATCCACGTTTAACGCAAAATGTGATTATTTAATTTTGATTTTTTCATTATCTCGTGAATGTGTAAAATATATTAAATTAAATTCAAAGAGCCACATCGATATCGATATAAAATATGGATCGCGCGGTACATTTTGACTAAAATCTCTTTTTTATCATGGTACACAGGAAGTACCGCACGGGTTAGCAATGAAACACATGGCTCCCGGATGAATGAACGGCGTAATGAACGAAGTCGTTCCACATACGACAAGATAGCACGTTATTTTAATATTCTGGAAAAAAAAAACGTCTTAATGAAGTACCGAGTATCATCATGCACATGGAGATAACATACCTAATCACTTTAATATATGCTCTCATTGTTTCCTTGATTAAAGAATCAATTCATAATAAAAAATGTCAAACAACAAATATTTATGATATATTTTAGAGGTCATTTTAAAATATATTTTTGTTATACTCTTACATTGACGAGAGAACAAATGAAGTGTGCAATTAATTATTCACGTAAAAAGATACTATATCTTTTCACATGTAGAGAGTTTATTTACAAAATAATCGCTAATTAATGTCTATAAAAACTTTTTTTCTCGCTTTCTTTTTTATCATTTATACGATTTATACGATTAATTTTATTATTTTACTTATATCTTGATATAAGTAAAGTGTATTAAATAAAAAAAATTGCGCGACTAACGCAATATGAACAAAAGATTTCGCTTCAATCCGAAACGTTCGAGCAAGATCTCACGCACGCGGTTCGATTAATCGCGTTTCGCGGATCTCTCCTAGTTCATTGTCCTCCCCAAAGTACAGTACATCTCGGTAGGCCGCGTAACCCCGAAACGGGAGATCCTTTGCGGACTACTACTCCTCGTAGGAGGAACGAACCCCGTTCCGCAGTACATCTGCGTTGAGCGGATGCAGGCTGCATTTTATGACCGTCCAATGCACAACCGATTCTTATTCGTGCACCCGCACTCACACCCTCCATCGTCTCCGCTGAGCACGCGGCACAACGACTTCTATAATTAGATTTCCTTCCTTCTTTTGGGCTTAGCCACCTTCGCGGTTGCGAGTGATCTCTTCTCGACCTGCAAAATAAAGAAATTTAATTAGACTTAGATTAATTAATTACTATAATGATTTCAAAACTAATATTGACATATACATGATTCTCCAAGTATAAATAGATACATTTTAATCAGTTTTAATTAAATCTATCTTTTAAAATTAAAATGGAAAAAATAATAATTATATTAATATTTTATTATATCAAAAGTTTATATTATTTTATATGAATCGTAGATCAACCACTGCCGATCCACAGATTGACATTTGAGAGTCCAACGTTACGGCGGTTTAAAAGATCCACGCGCTCGCGTGTCCATAGAGGTTTCACATCGGCTATTTCGAACAGGTTGCGCTCGTACCTATTTTTTGATCATTGGCATCGGTCAGTCGGTCGCATCCATGGATTCTCGCGCTGTCGACACGACAGGTAGACACAAACATAATATAAACGACGGTAGTTAAATCGAGGCGCGATACATAAGTCTCGTCATGCCAAGCTGCACTATCGTCGTCATCATTTATAGATATCAGTTAATCGTTGGTAATTGGCCAAAATTTGTCTCTAAACTTGTTGCAGCCGTGTGAAATTGCGACACATTTTGATTTCTAACTAAATTGTCAGTCGGCTAACATATCTTCCAGTTAATTAGATTTTTAATAACATCTTATACATGAGCATCGTCAAGCATATTTGCTCTATTTGCTACTTCTATTAAGGACCTACACTTGTGTCAGCTGTTTTGAATTATGACGTTAGAAGCAAGTAAAATTAAGCAGTCCCTGCTTGCAACTTTCGGCATATTACATAAATAACTTGCATAAATATATAATTAATTAAATTGCTTTTTTGATAAAATTTGACATAGCATAGAAGATAATAAGAACTTGGCTATTAATTTTCAAAATAAATATACCTTTTTTTCTATATTTTAATTCATTTTTTTTAAGTCACACTAAGTATGCTTTTTTTGTAAATATTCTATTTTTCTATATTATGTAAATCACTTTACTCAACCGCTCAAGTTAAATTTAACTAAGATGAGATCTATAATGATTGCTATAAGTAAACGCATCTGGAAATTAACAATCTTCACAAGAGCTGCGTTTCCTGTTACGATATGTATTTCGTCAATGGATGAGAGATAAATTGATGATGTGTGTCCGAAATTAGTATTTGTAGATCGTAGTAAAGGAATGTCCTTGTGCAATACCGGTATTACTTATAGCAGCTTGCCAAATGACCGATTAACGTCATACCAAAAGATAAAAGTCATAATGGCAGTCAATGATAAACCTTAAGATATATTTTTATATTTGATAGAATTCAAAAAAATGTTTCTTGGAATTTTTGCATGATATACATAATACTGTATATGTATGTATATTATAATATTGTATAATACTTTAAGTTGCAAGCACAAAATATATGATAAGCAACATTTATTTTGCACTATCATACTAATTTAAATAACACATTAAAATATATTATAATAAATGAATATATAAAAATAATTGTACACATATATAATTATCCAATTGATAATTAAAAAATCGGTTTTTATAGATATGCATATAAAGAATTAAAAAATTGGAAAATCTGGAAATATAAAGAGATTTGAAGTTTTCATGCTTCAAAAAGAATTCAAAAATTGAAAATTTAGTCTTTTCTTGGGAAAACTTCAAAAATCATACATTGTAATTGCTGAATTAAAACAAGATGAAAGATTTATTTCTTGACAAGTATTTTACATATTTTCTTCAAAACTCTATTAAAAAAAATCTCTCGATCCTTATACATATGTTATGGCGCTTTGGCAACTTAAATCCGTCCCTGATCTGCATGCAAATACGAGCTAAACTTAGAGATGTCCGATTTTCCTCGTTACGACAGATCACAATTTCGTCTTCATCGACCTTAATAATTCTTTTGCTAACTTCAATTGCTATTAAAATTCCATATAATGTTAAGAAATTTTTCTATAATATTAATTATAATAAATTATTTGGAGGATAATATTGATTATTTTGTACTTGGTGCAAATCGAATTTTAAATTATTATTAATATTTTAATTGGAAATCACTTTACGAGTCTCGGAAAATGCGATACATTGTCGGGGGCAAGATTTTATGCAGTAACTTTGGGCCTCAAAGTGTTAAGATAACGGCTTAACAAGCGTACCGATTCGCGGCTGGATTCTTCAATGGGCCACTAGAAAGAAGAGAGTTTCTGAATGGGCACGCACACGCATTCTCGAAGCGCGTACGCACATATATACGTCGCGATATTCCCGTGGATCTTATAGCAGCGAGATATCAACGAACGAAAATGTGACTTCCCCCCAAACCGAGTTTATCTAATATTATACTGTTATACAAAACACACCGTAACGCACGCGATATTTGTACGAATGATTTCGAATTCTTTCGTATCGTATCATAAAATAATTATATCGTTTCATAAATTCATAATTAAAGCATAGAATTAATTTTTAAATTTTACGGAGATGTTAATACTCTTAAATATATATATATATTATAATATCAACAGTTTATTAAATTATTTCTATAAATTTTAGAAAATGCTTAATTATTTTAACTTTATTTTATTTTATTTCAAATATACGCGTGTATATATGCTATTGATCTATACAAACTTCTTTTGTTTTGTGTTTTGTATTATTCATATATTAATATTTAATAACTATTTATCTAATTTTCTGTTTATACTACAAACAAAGCGTTAAAGAATTTTGAATATTTTCTAAAATTTAATCTTGAGAAGTATGAAAGACTTTTCTACTAGGCTTTATAAAAAAAATGTGATTAAATCGCTCTAAGGCAACACTACACTGCTACCACGATGTTTCGAGATCCCATATGGACGTAAAGCCCGGGCATGTTCGTGCGCGTGGGTCGCATGCGTCTTGTAGACACACGCGTGTTAAAGGGAAGGCAGTGGAAAAGGGAACTTGAGCCGGAGATGAGACGATGGAGAGAGATGGAGAGGCTGAGCGCGTGTCGGTCGCGTGCCCATTGCCACCGGTGACTCGGTTGTATATCTGCGACCCTCTCGGGGCCTTTTAACCGCCCTTTCGCCGTTTTTCCAATGGCAAACGTCTGATGGGGAGATCTTTTCAGACAATAGCATTTCCGCCAACGATGAAGATCACCCGTCGACACATGTATCGGAGATAAAATCACGGAGATATTTAATAGATCGATGAAAATATTTTTTTCTTCTTATCACGATAAATGACAGAGACGTTTGATGTGAGATCAAAGAGAAATTGAATTTAAAATATAAAGAAATAAATGTGATTGATTGGCGTTATCCTATGGAGTATAACAATTTTTATATTATGGAAAATACTGTCATTAATATATTAATATAAAATAAGAATTCAAAGTCCAAAGGTAATTCATTCAAAAAATACGGAAATAAAATTCTATTTATAATTTTACATGTAAAATGAGTGTAATCATTTTGCATAACTCTATATATAATAGGCTATATATAAAAGGCAAAATAAACGTGCTGCATTATGATTTGTTTTCTGTGACATATGCATATGTCATGAATTATTTGTTACCAATTTAAACTGTTGTGTGTGTGTGTGTGTGTGTGTGTGTGTGTGTGTGATGATGGTACTTGTTCGTCACTGTATCATTCGAGACCATGACCTTAGTTGTTCATCGTCTAGTTCACTTCCTTTTCCTGTCACCTCCATAAAGACCGCCTGAGCAATGGTGATGAAAGAAAGGGGATAAAGACGCTGGCACGCGAATGCGCAGCCTTGACCAAGCAAAGACAGCTTGCTCTTCTAATTTTGGAAAATGATATTTCGTAGGATTTTTTTACAAAATCTTCGTTTCAACAGCTCG
This sequence comes from Formica exsecta, assembly GCF_003651465.1. Lineage (NCBI taxonomy): Eukaryota > Metazoa > Arthropoda > Insecta > Hymenoptera > Formicidae > Formica > Formica exsecta. The sequence goes on from NW_021850753.1 coordinate 66,151, forward strand.
TCTTTTATTAACTTCATGACAAGAATTTCAAACGAGAACGGAAGCAATCAACATTACCAGCATTCTAGATAAGTAATTATCTTTGAAATCGTTGGGATATTTCTGTCATGCGCCAGATTGTCAATAATTTTTTTTTTTATAATATTGTAATTAAAAAATTTAAAGAATAAATAACATATATCTAGATCATATACTTTATAGATTATGTACGAATTAGATTCTTCTGTATATTTCTATTAATTCATGATTCCGGGACAAAGAAGGACGTAGAAAGTGAAGTATCCGGGATTAATTGTGACCGGGTCAAACTGCACGAGACGAGCCGTCTTCGCAGGTGGCAAGCAGGCATGCAAATCCGAAAAAGGAGGGTCCACGCACACGAGCACGTGCTCGTATTTTGCGAAAGGCCTTCTTTTCAGAAACGGCGCGGCGGCGGCGGCGGCAGCGGCGATCAGCTGGCGGTATTTCTTCCTTTTCTCTTCTCCGATCTTCGCAAGACTGAGGGAGAGAGAATCAGAAAAAAACGCTGAAACGGACGAAAATGAGCGTCGCCACCCCTTCTCCATTCCGCACACCCGCATCCTGTGGCAGCTTTCGTAAAAACGTTGGCCTGTCGGTCTCCATTCAAAAGCGCGAGTCACGGGGGCTCATTTACGAATTTCACGACGAATTCTACACTGGCTGAGAGCGGGGCGTCTGCAATCTCGATCGAAGAGGTAGGTATCTAAATAGAGATGAATAGATAAATACACACGAATAAAAGGAAAGA
>NW_021850753.1:67155-79806 GCF_003651465.1 Formica exsecta
GTGCGATCGTGTCTCGAAAGAAGATTTTTTCTTTGGATTATATCAAAGTATTGTGTTTTTATTAAAAAATAAAATAATATAGTCGATCAATTAAATAGAATTTTTTCAAATAATTATACAAGATATTTAGATTGCGTATAAAATTTTAATTAATTTAATATAAAATATTTAGAATGTAAAAAATGATTGAGTATAATAGCATATAAAGATAAGTATCTAAAAATATCAAAAAAATTGATTATTTTCAATAAATACATAAAAATTCTACATAACTGACCTTATCCTGTCAATCATCGCATAATTTCGATTAAATAATATCATTTAAATAATATCAAATGATTATTTGGATAACTTTCCCTCGATGAGGAATACTCCAATAATATCGAAGAAAGAGACAAGTATTTGATTTCCTACCGATGATGGTATATAAGAATAGAACGCGATCGAGGAGGTATGAAACAGGCGGCTGTGATTGCTGTCTCCGGAAGGAACTGTCTCCCTTTATCCTCGAGGACATTGCTTCAAACACGAGCCAACGTGTCTTACGATGTTCTTCCCTAAAGGGAGGCACTTCTATGGACGTCTCCACCCAGTGTTAACCTCTTGCACCCAGAACTAAATTAAGAGTCGTTCCGGTCGACGTTTTTGCCACCGGGGGCACACCTCGAACTTTTTTTCCAATTTTTTTCCCTCGATTCATCGAGAGTATCAATTCATTATATTTCTTCGCCATGTCTAAATATTTCAGATCTTTACTTCCAAGATATTTATCTGTTTTTTTATTAATCCGCATACAAAGCTATAAATCACTTAATCGTTAATTTTAAATCTTATTTAATTTGTCTCTTTTCAGCACTAAAATTAGGCAAAAGCGATAAATGATTAATTATCTTGCATTCTCTTTCTGTCTCTTTTTACACCTCTCTATTCTTACATCCATTTATTAATGCACATTGTTTTCTCTTTTCGCTTACGAGCCTAAAAATAACGATAATGAGGAATAATCGACATGTAAAGCGTATTCTCGCATAATGATTCACGGACCATGAATAGAGAATTAAGCTGCGCCGCTCGGTGTCATTGCACCCTAGATCCTAGGGGATGCATAGGGGAGTCGAAGGAAAGCGCAGACGAGAAAGTTGAAAGAGTACACGTAGTCGGCTGAAAATCTGTCGTTTGGCATCCCGCCAAGTCTTCGCGACTCATCTTCGGATTCGTCTTCATCCCTCATTCTCCAGCAGTGAAAGCTCTTCCGCGGAAGCCGATCCACGAGAACTTTTATTCCCACTTTCCTGCCGACACATCTTTTCGTAGAAAAGCATCGCGTGTCCTCATCATCATCTGTTGCTATTTTCGGAACCCGACAATTTTATAGATTATTCCGATTGCAAAATCTAGGCGAAAGTGTTCTCTGAAAATTCTTGGAGATCGTAAGACTTTGGTTATTATTCCATGACGCTTGCGTTCCCATAAATGTTTATGATCGTGTACGGCGCAGAACTTTTAGTAGTTATACATATGACGTTAACATTGATATAGATACCAATTGCTAATTACATTGCAATATAAATTGGACAAGTCTCTTCTTATAACAAAAATAGCATACATTCTTTATTAAATTCATAGTAAATAAAGTTATAAAACATCTATATTTATAATATTAAAGACTCATTTTTTTAACCGTATCGAGATTCTCATATTTAGTAAAGATTATATTTTATTTTTTCTCTAAAGAATTTTTGCTCATGACTTTCTTATACAAAAACAAAGAAATAGAGAACTGTTACAATTTTTCTTTATTAAAACTCAATTCAAATTTCTTTCTCTCTCTTTCTCTCTCTTTTCCTCTCTCTGCCAATGCAACAAAAAATTCCAACAAAATTTTGTCAAAGTTAAAGACATGCTTCACTCTGCCTGCCTCGGTTACCGAGAAGTAAAATTGGCGAATGTCTGACTTCAAGAAAAATTCACCAATGGGGAGAGGGAACATCTCTCGCGTCGCGAGATTCTGGATTCCGATCTTCTTAGCTTACCTTGTCGCGTCTTGCGGATGGCCGTGGAATAGAAGAGAGGTGGTTTACCCGAAGAACACGACAGCTGCAACGAGCCATCAGAGCCTGAAAATAGCATGGCAACCCCATGCCGAGGCCGCCGGAGGAGCGGCGAAGTCGAAGTCCTCTCCCTCTCTCTCTTTCTCTCCCCTTCTCTATCTCCCTGCGCTCGCCGCCTTTATACATATCCCGACTACTGCTAAAAAGCCGCCCACCTACGAGCCTTTTAAATAGCGATCGCGTGCTTTTCCCTTTTTTCCGGCACGCGGAAAGTACTTGCTACCACTGAGGAAAAGAGGGAGGGTGCGGGAGGCCGCTGATTTATAGGAGGAACCGAGCGTATCCGGATACTTTACACACGAGACGACACACGATACAGTCACGCATTTTCGCTTTAAACGATCCTGTCGCCCCTTGAAATCACTCTTAATGACCTAGCGGTCCCGCTATTGGCGCAAAAAAATCCGCCCCTATACTTATCCATCTTTTTTTGAACGAAAAATTACCTAAAATGGGAGATTTTTTCTCTCACAAGCTTGTCCCGATGTAATAAATCTGTATAAATCCTCAATTGTAATTTATCACTATTTAATCATTATTAAGATCGTCTCATCAAAACCTTTCAGGTTTTCGATCTTTAATCCCGATGTATTGCAATTGACTCCTAAGCAAATGTCGTTTCCTCGCAATCGTATATATTCTTTCGTTGTCTTTTATGAGAGTCGCACGTGTGGTCACCAGTCGTGATTTACCCGTCAAGATCTCCTTTGCGTCGTCGACGACGTCGCGTATCTCTTCCTCCTCCCTCGCACCTGGAGACGCTCCAAGAAAGCTGAAAATACGCGACTAGTGGGCACACGAAATATCTTTGGGGCACCTGTAGGATGAGTCGCCGGATAAAGCGCGTAGAAAGGCACGAGGTGCTCGCACTATCGATGCCGGTTACATTAATGGATGTGATCTGTAGCGGGCAGTGTGTGCGATGGCGGCATGGCAGGCAATCTGTTGTCGAGTTGCGAGTTGCGTCAGTGGTGAAGATGCTCTCGCTTGCTTGTGATCTACGTTCTCGGAGCTCGTGACTTTATTTTTGGCTGTTCGACGACGATACCGTCAACGATTTACGATATCGTCGCCGAGACACCTGTTCCTCAATTCCCATCTAGAGATTCCTTGCCGTTTCGAAAGCTCGCAAATTCTTCATCCTGACCTAGACATTTGATATAAAATACTTTAATTTCGTTTTTCGCCTTGAAAAATCTCAAATTTGTTCTATTTTTTTTTTGTATGGTATGAAAATGACGTGAATTGGGGCAAATATATCTAATATTTGATCATAATTTATAAATTCTCTTCAATCGTACAAATTATAAGTTTTCTCATAAACAAATGTATACGTTTGTTATTTATAATAGATAAATAGATAATAAATTAATATATAAGTAACAAATAACGATAATACAAAATAAACAGAAAATATATTGATAATAAATAAAACTATAAATGAACATATTTCAAGTCTCGTAAATTAGACTAAATGTATGCTGCAGAGTTAATTGATTAAATCGCTTTTTCAGTTAATAAAAAAGATTTATTAATAAAATTGTAAATAATCGATGGTTCAAGCGTGAATCAAGATAATTTAAGATAATTTTATAAAATTTGTATTTGAATTAAATTGTTAAGCAAGATATTTAATGATTATGTTTCGTAGCTATAAACAATGATTATGATCAACTTTTTGAGCAAAAACCTGCATCAAAATCGTTGAGGAAAAACACTCAATATTATAATACTTAACGAATATTTCGCTAAATCCAGATTCATCTAGATTCAGATAAGTTTCACGAGAATCAAAATCTAATCTCCTTTTTTTAATCCAATTTTAATTTATCTAATTTTAATTTGCTAATTTAATTTGCTAATTTTAATTTGCTTAATCTAATTTTTTTTTTTTGCTAATCGTTTTAGGAAAGAGCAAGAGACTACAGAGGCAGCGGGGCTTTTCGGTCGACGATTGAATGAATGCCACGCGAGTTAGTCAGCGCCGCGGTGCTAAATTCGGCGGACGCCTGGCGTCGCGCCAGAAGAACCACTCAGCGCACCAACCTGCTCCTGTAGCCGCCGACGAAATGACGCCGTTATCACATATCTGCTTGCCGTCACATCCTTCCGTTTAAATAAGATAGATTGATAGTACCGATCTTCTTGAACTTGCTAGATACACGGTAGATACAAATTCATCCTTTTCCTTGATTTTTCTGTTCTTTCGGAAAAATTGGACATCGTATAATATTGTAATATTATAATATTACCTATAATAAGAGATTGAATTAGAAGAGCTTGAGAACAATAGAAAGGTTGATTGAAATATAAGGAATTCATCATGAGTCGCATCTTTTATCACTGCTATAAATGATTGATGTTAATCAAAATTAAAAGTTTTATTATTATAAAAACTTATAAATGTTTTAAAACTAAAATCTCATTCTATTTTGTAAAATGTTATGTATTAAAAGTGCTGTTTAATCTTTTGCACAGTATGTTAATCCTTTGATGAAATCTAAATCTTGATTAAATTTGATGGAGGAGTCTGCATGTTAAAAATTTCATTTATTAAAAATTAACAGTGACAAATATATTTTATTTTGTGAACCGGATAGATTTTACTAGTTCAATTTAATTTACCAATAAAAAAAAAAATATCATAATGATCTTTCTGTTATAACGCGGGATCCGGTAACGAACGATAATGGCGGGACAACTTGTGTTGAGGGGAGGGTGGTTAGCAACCACCCTGCGCGAGTTGCGGGGGCCGGTCGTGTTTCTCCTACGCGTCCTTTCATCCGCGCTCTCCCGCGAGACACACTCGTCACGCGTGTCGCACATTGCCGCCACACGAACGGGACCACCACACGCGCGGGGGAACCGGGCGGGCACACGCTTCTGAGACGCGTGCAGCTGAAGGCGAGGAAGACGACGACGATGATGACGAAGAGCGCCGCGGCGGCAGCGGCGACGGAGGGCGAGGGAGGCTGCGCTGCTATATGTAGCCCCGAATCTTAGCCGGGGCAACTATTGCGCCCGAAATTGCCGAAGCGAACGCACAACCCCTGCGCCGCTCGACGTACACGCCACCGGAATCGGATTGTAATCCTTCTTCCCGATATATCGCGTTATACCGGACTTATCTTGGTATTGTCATCCTTATTGCAGATAGTCGGTGCGACAAGTGTGTTAGTTTGTGAGTCTTGTATTGATAAGATGGCTTGTGTGCACTGAGAGGAAAAATCGAGGAAGACGAGGAAAATGCCGCGAGCGTTTCTGATCACGCATCGCAGGTACAACGGTGCTGAAGAGGAGATCGGAGGGTCTGAAAGAGGTATGTTGTTAATTAGATGCGTTGCTTTATAAATAAAAGTGGGGCACATTATATTTGATTAGTTATGATAAATTACAATAATCAGCTCAAAAATTAAAAAAAGAATCCTGAAATATTTATAATTTCAAGGTATTAGATCTTAAAGCGATATACATGTTGTATTAGATTAAATATTTGTCATGAGAAAAATTGCTACTAATGAAATTGTTAATTTATAAGATACTTAATTAGTAATCAGATTTCGTGTATAATCTCATTCTAATTAATTACAATGACAATTATTTTATCTTTTAAATGGTGAACGTTAACAGATTTAATCTATCATAATTTATATATACGTAACATATATAATTTATGATATATATATATATATATACACATACATATATACATATATACATACAACAAATAAATGTTTAACACATTCTTCGTATTTCCCTTAAGTTTATACTCTAAATTCTGAATTAATATATCTCAAAGGTCTTCTGCAAGAATTTTATACAGCAATAAAAATTTGTTTGCCGAATTTTATTTTTTATTCTAATAGTTGGACATTTATTCAACTTTGAGGAAATCATTGGACGTGAAATTTCTCGTAAAAAAACACTTTGTGATGTTAAAATTTCGACTTTTATATACACGGTACATATATAAATTCTCTTTTTTCCGACTGAATTTAAATCGAGAAAATCCGTTGGTCGTTGCTTTGTAATTAAGGTGGTGGATCGCGCGGGTTAAGAATAGGATGCTAGATGTGGACCCTGAATCATCAGGGCCCACCACGATGCATACCGTCGCGATGCCGTCAATCTCACCATGAAGCGGACAGGCAAACTTCCTCACAAACGCAACGCGCGTGCACGTATACGGTACTAAGAAATACGCAGAATAAACGCGGTATACTAAGAACGGGCGAGCGGGGGTTGGTCGCGGTACGACTCTATTTCCGTTCTCCCCGAAAACGAAGCAGCTATGTTTCCTCCCGAAGGTGTGTGTCGTGTTTTACGAATCGAGTCGACATCGAATTTCTCTGCCAATCAGTCAGTCGGGAGTTATCAAAAGACTCGCCACTTGAAACGATAATAAAAAAGATTCAATAAAATGTAAATTGATAAATTTGCTGGCATAAAAATGCAAAATAAAATGTGACATTAGAGATATAAAACTAACGAGATTTATTTATGTGTTTGTGAAATGTAAAGATAAATTAATAAGACTTTACAATAAAATATTTTATTGGGTAAAATATAGAATATTTCATATCGACTTAAGAATCATTTTAATACGGAAACAACTAAAAATTGAAAATATTAAAGTTAATTTTCGTTAATTTTATTTCCTTATCTGCATCAAGTAAATTTGTAATTGAAACGGAGTTTCATTAATAGGAGTTTATATAACTCAAACTATCGAGAGACTGCAAGGACAGCGAGTATCTTTTACAAATAAGAAAAAAGAGAGAGAGAAAGTTAGAATTAAAGTTAATTATACCTAAATCTATTGAATAAGAAGGCAGTTAAAATATTAATTTGACACCTGTCGCAGATTAATATCTGTTATTGAAAAAATTACTAATAGTAAAAAGAAACTGTTGATTCAGAAAGATTGTTAAAATATTTCAACGATTACATCCTTCTTCATTTTTACTCAGATTTCAGTCCCGAGAGAAGCGTGAGACTGGCCGATTACAGCAGCGGTCAGCCAACTTCTGATGGCGCCAGCGAGTGCGGCAGCGAGACATCGTCCGAATGCCCCGAAGAGCTGTACAATCTGACAAAGCTGGCGGAAGTGAGTCTAGCGGCGGCAGCGGGCACCCTGATTCACCACAGCAATGTCATCTATCAGCAACCGGTATCTCCCAGAATCGCGCAGTATTCTGCAGAGAAGAGCAGGACTCTGGCGTCCCGATCTACTGTCCAGGTAATGGAAAACCAGGACCAAGTCTTGGGCGAACGGACGAGGCTCTTCTTCGAACGGATCGAGACTGAGAAGGAGATTCTGGAGGGTCGATCCGAGGAAAACACCGCTCTAGAGATTCGTCTTTCGCCGCGACATCCTTCCTGCTCTTCGCAGGAAGAGCCGAGCTTCTCGAAAGTGCCGATCGTTTCTAGCGTCGGTGTCGATCCGTCACCGGTGTCGTTATCATCGGCCGTGTCCCAAGGTCGAAGGACAATTGCCGAGGAGCCCAAGGCGGAGGAGAATGAGGATCACGAATGTCCCGATTGCGGCAAGAAGTACTCGACTTCGTCGAATCTGGCTAGACATCGTCAAACGCACAGGTCGTTGGGCGATAAGAAGGCCAGAAGGTGCCCACACTGCGATAAAGTCTACGTCAGCATGCCGGCATTCAGCATGCACGTGAGAACCCACAATCAGGGATGCAAGTGCCATTATTGCGGCAAGTGCTTCTCTAGGCCGTGGCTGCTGCAGGGACACATACGCACGCATACAGGTATACACTTCTGATACTGAAAGATGCCTTATTCCCCATTTTCAATGATAACTTTTATTGTAAATAAAATATCGTATAAATTAATATATTTAATTAAACGTGACTAAACTATGAAAAATTATATATTTTTCGTGTTTCTCTAATTTAATCCAATAAAACTCTTTATTTCTTGGAGTTATTTCATTTCTGATTTACTACGTTTTTTTTTACAATAATAGATATTATGTAAATAACTAAGGCAAATTCTATTCTTGAAGAAATTATAAAATTTAACGAGCAATTTCAATGAAGACAAATTCAAATTAATCATTCACCATGTGATTTTGGCACGTTCAGGAATGCGACACTATTTCCGACTGTAAATTGTAGATACACAAATGTGAGATTCGTTGACATACAACAATATATCTATCATTCAGCACTTTAAGTAGTACATTGAGAATGATTAATTGAAACATTCAAGCCAAAAAAAAAGCAAATGGAACAAAGTAAAATCTATTACTTGAGCAATTTTCTATTTTATTATTTATGTTCTAATTTAATTGTAAATAAGTTTTTTTTCTATATATTCTATTTTTTAAATATATTTTATATTTGTATGAAAGAAAAAGAAAATATTTAAATCTTTTTTTTTTATTTACTATATTACCATTATTTTTTAAGTAAACTTTTTAATTACCGTCTAAAATTTCGAAATCCATTGCATCGCCTTTTAAGAGCACAGCTATTTTTAATATTTATTATTTAAAAAACGCATTTTTTAGAAGAACTTGATCATACAGAAAAACTTCAATATTTTTAACAATTATTTTTTGTCTTTTAGGTGAGAAACCCTTTAAGTGCACCATTTGCAACAAAGCTTTTGCCGACAAATCGAACTTACGGGCTCACATACAAACACACTCGAATACCAAACCTCATGTGTGTGGTCGTTGCGGCAAAGCTTTTGCCCTAAAGTCTTATCTTTACAAGCACGAGGAGTCATCCTGCATGCGCGCCCATCACCGATCGTCCACGGAGAAGTCCGATCAAATCGAACAGCAGACGACATCGCTATCGGTGAAATCGAGTGCTCCATTACTATCGTCCTTGAACAGACCGCAGACGACACCGTGTGGCATTACGGCGTCGCCCACCAGCGTCATAGTTCCTCGGTTAGGACTCGACCGAGACCAGAAGGGCTCATCATCGGCATTCTCCGCGATCATCAGGCACACCAGGTCGATGGACGCGGCGACACCGTCGAAGCGATCCTGCAAAGAGAGAACGCCCTGTCCGAACGATTCGAACGAGGAGAGGCAGAGCCCCGATTCGGCGACGAAGGATTCGGAATACGTATCCAGAATGGTCATCAGAACATCGGTGATATCTCCCAATCCGGAGCATCTGCATCTACGTTTCGAAAACGATATTAAGAGTTCCTCAACTACGTTCGATTATCCCGATCCGACGAGATCCTCGGCCTTCTCAAGACAAACCGGAATGACTTTAAACCTGGCCATTGCTTAAAATCGATCGGTATCTACAATTAGATCGAATCTGTCGTATTAAAGAGATTCTTTATGCTTACTTTCGTACAAAATTCCACAATAAGAAATTCTCTTAAATTCACTCGATTAGAAATTTATAGGAATTCCAGGGTATCTTATCTAGAGGGGATTTCAGATCTTGACTTTCTGTGAAAAATTAAAGCAGGAAGTACGGGAATATTTTAAATCATTCATTAAAATTTTTACTTTAAAGTAATCGCAAGTCGCCGTTTCTTATGAGACTATTACGAAAGGATTTAATTGAGAAATTGACAAAGAAAATTTACATTATTCAATTTGGAAGAGCGATTGTATAAGATGTCCCAAAACTATCGACATTAATTAGTTTTTAAATAATCAAGTTAGAGTGAATCTTTTTTCATCAAAACATTTTTGAAATAAAACGTTATTTTTTCATCATATACATGATTGCTGATGATAATTTCATAATTATCCGGACATTCTCATACTTTCGCAGACGTTATCAGATGTCCTGTATATCAGCCTTCCTTCATTACGATCGAACAAAGATTATTTCTGATAATCTGAATATGCTGATTATTTTTGATGATTTCTGATGAATTAAACAAAATTGCGAATTAGTAAGGAAACAACCAAGTATTGCGTGTGACAGATACTATTCCAAGCATCTTCCAAGAATTAGGGACCACCTAGTAATTAGTCATAATGTTAAATCTATAAGCCGTTAATTTAGAGATTTGTTGATATAAAGCCGTGCCTTATAAATATCGGATCATGTTCTTCAGCGTGTGTATAATTCGACACAGTGTAATATTCGACATAGCTCCAACAAGTACATGCGGATAAGAATACTTGAGAAGAAATTTTCGAGGCATATGATCGTCCCTGATAAGAGTTTGTTAAACGCCAAATTTGTGACCTTATCTATTTAAAGACATAGTTATTGCACAATGTTAAGCAATTAAAATTAATTATCGACACGCGGATAGAATTGCAGTGCCTTCGTGTTATTATTTTAGCATTAAATGAAAAGGGTTTGAGGCTCTTCGAGGCAGCTATCGACTTTACAAGATGTAAATACGTATAAATGACAAGTTTCCAAAATATAATGAATGTATCCCAACGAATGCGCGAGAATATAGTGTAGCCGAATGTAGCGGAGTTATATTTGCGGTCATTAAATGTCGAAGTAAGCGATGCAGCATCCGGTGCAAGATTGTGGTTGTGTCGAAAAAATTTAGAATGCATTAAAATGCAGGTATTGGAACATTTTTAAAAGCACGGGAGCGCGTATCTGTGATTTGGAATTGCGCAACCGGTTGCAAAAAGCCGGCTCCAAACAATGCGAAAATTTATCTATCAAAAGATATAAAAATAAAATATAATAATATTATATATATTTTATATCATAAAAATAAGTTTAAATCCGATGATCGTTTATTAGTGTAATTTACTATTTTACATAATAAATTTTTCTCTATTACATACGATTAGAATATCATGTGTAACGCCAATAAACGTTATCCAATCGAGCGCATCGTTTAGAGCCGTAGCGTAGGTTGTCTGTTCTCCATCAACGAAGTAATTATAGCGATGATAAATAAGCCTTCTTCTTTCATGTTCGTTTCTTGATACCAGAAATTGGTATCCGATCAGAGTGTCGAACTAGTCGAATCCGTCCCGTCATTGCGAACGTAATCTGCCGTCGTAACAAAACTCTCAATTTTGTAATTTATTGTTTCGCGATGATTTATATTGTCTAAAAATAGATCGATGATATGTTTCTTTCTCAATGATTTAATGGACGGCAAGATTACGTGGATTATGCGAATGACGACGGTTATAATAAAGATTTCATATAGATATAATAATGTGTCACGCAACAAGAGACCGATTGTGTCGCGTTTGCCGAATAATCTGCTCTAAAAAATTGTAATTGACGAGCGATTCGGACGCGTCCTAGTCATTTCGATTCGATAGATTGCCTATGGATGAGAATAGAAATCCTGATCTAGCTTTAAGACGTAGTCGTGTTGACCGCACGTTGTAAATAGCATTCCCACTTTTATGTATTAGAATTCGGACGCGAGAGAGACATTGGTATATAGTCGTTTTTAGATAGTTAGACTTATTATACGCCTGTTGTATGTACTATACGTGCTATTTGTACACCGGAATGCCTACATAAAATATTTACCCACATTTTTGTACGAATTGTAAAAATTTTCTCTTATCGTAACAAAAGGATAATATACGAAATGATATACGTTTGAAGTAACTTCACATTTATCCTGTTCCTTCTCCTTGATATTCTTCTTTCTCTATAATACTTTCATATTTCTAAAGATTTTTCATGTAAAAAATAAAATTCTTTTTTAAAAATCAATTTAAATTATAAATTTCTAGTGCATAGCGAGAGTTATTTAATCAATATAGGTTTTGTGCTGCAAAATATATGTTATATAATAAATTGATATATTGATATATAAAAGCAGCATGAACCTAAAATTAACATTAATATGAAAACAAAATGTATTGATAATTAGATTACTGTGTGAAATGATCAGAAAAGCAAAAATCACATAATATTTAAAAGTTGTGCTAGAATAATTTAATTCCACATCTATCCGATTGCAATATACGCATTCACATAAAGCTTTCTGTTCAACATTCTTTCGTCTTTTTACTTATTGAACTCGCGTTATCGCATCGATGAACCGTACGATCATTAGTTACGCTTGGTAGTAGGATAAACAACGCCTAACTGTGTTTAACAAATAGATTGAACTCAATAATTAGGCCAGCGAAAGCGAAAATGGCTAGCTCACGATAGTCGTATAAATCAATCATATCAAGTTAACTCCATGTCGCTCCTAATTGATTAACTTAACACATTTATGATCTCAAATAAAAGTAAAAAGATTCTCATATATTATCATAAATTAAGATATGTAAATATTATAAATTAACTTTTATCAATAATGTCAAATAAATTAAGTAGAAAAAAATTTGGGTTGTTATTTATCTTCGCGAAACATAATATTTTGCCTTTTATAAAAAATATTTTCAAATATATGTATAATTAATAGAATTAATGAAAAATATATAATATATAACTTTTATCAAATAAATTAAGTAGAAAAAAATTTGGGTTGTTATTTATCTTCGCGAAACATAATATTTTGCCTTTTATAAAAAATATTAAAAATATTTTCTATAATTAATAGAATTAATGAAAAATATATAATATATTGTATA
>NW_021850753.1:81393-83385 GCF_003651465.1 Formica exsecta
AAAATATATAATATATTGTATATAATATAAAAAATAACAAATAAATTATCTTTGTGTTATTATAAATAACGCAAGATGAAAAATTTTGTTGAAGAAAATTTTTTAAATCTCTGTCAAAGACTTTTTTACATGTATAACATGTGTACAAGTTTAATACATCCTATATTGTAGTTTACATAAATAAAACAGGATGGCGATATAAGGAATCAGTTTCTCCATTTTTTTCTAACAGCAATACGATGATACCCCGAATCAGTAACAGTCATGAGTGCATATCTTATGGTAATGAGATCCGCCCTGACAAGACGAAACTAAAAGAGATAACATAATACATACAAACGTTTGCACGCACTTACATCACGACGCACATTCTCAGAACTTCTTCCAGCGCGATTCTTTCTCCCGCCTCGTGGCATTATGGTTTCTTATGATCCTCAGCGACGCTTCGCGAAATCAACTATGATGAGACCGAAGAAGAGACTAGAAAAGACGTAGAGGAAGAAGTGAGAAGAGTCAGTGGGAGTCACGATCTAACAGGGTTGGATCATCATTGAGACATTGGTCCGCGTCAGTCGTGAAGAAGATCTCGTAGAAGATTCAAACTATGCAGCCGTATCCCATTATCCTAATCTTCCTCGCGAGTATGGTACTCGCGAGATATCATGTAAGTTTTTCTCAACACGGCGCTCTCCTTTCGACAGCGAAGGAATATCGAGTTCATTTTGTCACATTCTTTTTATTACAAACTTTAAAATGTTTACAATGTGTTTCAAGAGATGGCCAAGTTTTTATTGTTGTGAATAATATAGTATATATACTTGCAAATTTGTGTATTTAAAAAATAATATATTAGTAGTGAATTTTAATTTTATGAAATACGTTATGTATTATTTTAAATTTAAAAAAGTCTATCTATCAAAATAATTAAGGATATTTCCTATATACTTTAGCTTATATAAACAATTTTATGAAATTATTTTTTCAAAATTATGAGATTAATTATTTAATTATTTAGTTTTACATTAATTTGTGAATTTTGTTAGCGCGTGATTATTTAATTGTACAAGATTTTAAAGGCAATTAATTTTTAAATATTTTCACAGAAAATGTTCAAATTGTGCTGTGTAATTGCAAAATTAATCGAGTTATCGTAGATTTATAGAAATAGTGATACTTCTATCTCCGTCGCTTATTCGCCATTTTAAATAATAAATAGCTGCTTATCTTTTTTTTTTTTTTTAAATTATGATTTAGGATATTTCGTTACCGTATTTCGCGCGGCATTGTGAAATTCAGCAAATTGCCGGCATGTATCATCTAGCCGCAACGATAAACGCAGAAATGTGATCTCTTATACAACTAAGTAACTTTTGCTTGATATTCCATTCATTTCGTGAGATATTTTAAATATTACAAAATTTAAAAAATTAGTTTTTATATATATAATCTATAACTTTAAAATAACTAAAGCTATATGTGCATAATAGAAAAAAAATTTTCTCATGCAAAGTATAAAACAAAATACTAATTTTTAGAGAATATTTATTATAAAGTGTGAAGAAAATGTATATAATTAATCTCATGTTGAAATTTCTTAAATTTATGTGCTTTCAAAACGCTCGTTCTAAATTAAACATTATATTAATAAATCTATCGTTCTAATTACAATAACAATATTCCGTTATGGCAGGTTATTGGCACAGGTCACATATGCTGATGCATATGATTAGAAAGACCGTTTAAGAAAGATTTGGAGATCAAAGTTCATGAGATAAAGCGAACGATAGATTATATATGTGTGTATGCTTAGCTTATTCTCGATGTAGCGTTGTCTTCTTTCATCCCTTTTTGTCAAAATATTACAATTTTAATACTTAATATGTTGTTAGAACATAATTTTAATATCAAGTTTGAAATAAAAATAATAAGATATCTCAATAAAATATTCTATTCCATATAAATCTATTCCATATATATCAGAATATTTTAATT
>NW_021850753.1:84256-120624 GCF_003651465.1 Formica exsecta
ATATATATGTTATTTATATTTTTTAATATTAAAACCACAAAATTTTAAAAATTATTTTATTACATTATTTTCGAAAAAATAGCATGTATAATAGTGTATAAATAATTTCAATATTCATAGGAAAAGACGCGTTTTGATCGTTCCATTCATAACGAATACAACGTAAGAAATATAGAAAAGCAATGGTCTTTTACTGACAACATGACGGTAAGTAATTAGATTATTTTAATATATTAAAATATAGATTTTAAAAAACTTCTTTTAAAAACAGCAATTCATTGCATACAAGAGCAGGAAAGAGAACGATTGCTATCTTGAGAATATAAAGCAAGATCAAAATGTATCACATAAGAAACGGCAACCAAAGATACTTTATGCATCGACAGCCCTAATAAAATTGGAGGTAATGATAAATAATCGATTTAACAACATCATATTGTTATAAATTATGATGTAAACAAAAGTTTTTTTCATTTTTCAAAAGATTTCTATATATGCATATATAAAAATTAGCATACATGTATAAAACATAATACATATATAAAAAAACTTTTATCTATTTTTTACATAATAGTGATTATATTGTCTCAGAAGTATTTAATAAATATACAACAAAAATAAAAAATATTATTTAATTAATTATATGTAAAAATATGATTATTTACGGACACAATATTACATCAACTAAAGAATATTAAAATTCTGATTTAATATTCTAAACATAAATAGGCATGGCAACTTGCTGGAGGCCGAATTGTTGATTTCTGTAATGGACGTAGGATCATCTTGCTGCAGACAAATAAACCTATACCTGGGCAAACTCTCGATCCTTTTCTAAATGAAATCCCTGTAGACGAGAATGACATTTTTCCAAGACGAATAGTTGATGTGGTTTTAACACCACTGAAAGCTCGGACCAAGAGACAAATTCAACTCGAACAACGGGAGAAATTGAACGAAAATTCTAACAGAATTCGCCTGGTTCGTCAACAGACGAATCAGTTTCGAGGAAAATTTCGCGGACAAACGCAATCTCAATATTTGAATCTCGGTAACCATGAACAGAAGGAAGGCAAGGCGGAAGCTGAAGCCACTCAGCAATCTTCACGCGCAGTAGTTAGTAAGTATATAGTTATTTGTTTTATCTAATAATTTTATACCGTTATGATAATTTAATCAGTAGATTCAATTAAATTGAAAGAATTTCTGCGACTTCGAATTTTGATGAGTTGAAATTAAAATTGTGACACACATTATTAAATGCGTAAATAAAAATTTTAACAAATAAAATTTAACGATTTTTTTTTTACAGAACATTAAAGTATCTTACATATCGTCTTTTCCAGGCGGCAGTCGTGGTATGGGTCAAGCGCAAAGTATGTCGTCAAGTGGTCCAGGTTGTGAAGATTGTCCTGGATATTCCGGTATAGAGGGAGGTCCGGATAAGATAAGGCCACTGCCCACGGATACTGATAGATATATACAACGCCCACCTATTGGTGGTACACCTGTTATTACACGTCCTGGAACAGAAGTAACTACAGGCGTACTTTATCCTGGCGGCGTTACTCCTGATGGACAGATAACATATCCAGGCGGAGTGATTCCTGGAAGAGTCCATACTTATCCCGCTGTTCCAGGAGTTAGTCCAGGAATTTATCCGGGAGGTATACAACCTGGAACCGTGATACCGGAAACTGATAAATTATATTCTGGAGGAGTTCGTCCAGGAACTGTAATATCGGAAACTGATAAAATATACCCTGGAGGTATTCGTCCAGGAACTGTGACACCAGGAACTGATGGAACGTATCCTGTCGGTGTTCGACCTGGAACTATGATACCAGGGAGTGATGCAACATATCCAGGAGGTGTTCGGCCTGGCACTGTGACTCCAGGAGTTGGTGCAACATATCCTGGAGATGTTTGGCCTGGCACTATAACTCCAGGAGTTGGTGCAACATATCCTGGTGGTGTTCAGCCTGGCACTATAGCTCCAGGAGTTGGTGCAACATATCCTGGAGATGTCCGGCCTGGCACTGTAACTCCGGGAGTTGGTACAACATATCCTGGAGCTGTCCAGCCTGGTACTGTGATTCCAGGAGTTGGTGCAACATATCCTGGAACTATTCAGCCTGGCACTGTGACTCCAGGAGTTGGTGCAACATATCCTGGAAGTATTCGGCCTGGGACTGTGACTCCAGGAGTTGAGACAACATATCCTGGAGCTCTTCAGCCTGGAAGACCTGGGGTAATAACAGGAGTTGGAACAGGTGTTGAGACCTATCCAGGAGGAATTTATCAACCTGGAGTCCATCCAGGACAAGGTACCCATCCTTCTGATGGAGTGGTAACTACTTCAATAACAACGGGTGCTACTGCTGTTACTGGCGTTAATACATATCCGGGTGGTATAACACCTGGAAAAGGCTTACCAGGCGTAACATATCCGGCAGTTTCTGAAACAGGAATTTATCCTGGAACTGGAATCTATCCTGGCGGTGTTCGATCTGATACCGTCTCAGGAACAAGAGCCGACACATATCCTTATGGCGTTGCTCCAGGAAGAACAACAGATCAAGGAATTTATCCCAGTGATGGACAACAGACTGGCATGTCTTATCCCGGTGGTGTTCCATCAAGTACTTTGCCAGGACAAGTGGTCACGACCACAGGTTCAGTAGGTGCTGGTACACAAATAATAACTTATCCAGGTGGTCGAATAACAGACGGGCAAGCAATTTATCCAAGTCCTAGTGGTACTATTCAATCTAGAATTCCTGAAGGAGTAAGTGGTGCTCCAGGTACTAAAGTTATGTATCCGATAGGTACATATCCCGGAAGTGCTACTATACCAGTTACATATCCCGGAGGTGGCACATATCCTGGTAGTATGCAACAAGTTACTTCTCCCGGTGTTATTTTATATCCCGGTCAAGCAATCTATCCTGGTGGGATTGACCAAGTGTCACCATACCCAGGCGGACAACATCCAGGTGCAGGCACCGAAATTTCTAGAGGAACAGGCATACCAGGAGGTATTCAATATCCAATAGGTACAATCGAAGGTCAAAGAACAACTGGAGAAACAAGAACAGATATCACTGGCCAATATCATGGTCCATATCCTGGCGAAATTAGCGGTCAAGGAATAGAAACTGGTCAATATCCAGGAAGATTTTACACAGGAATGGGTGAAACCGCAGGAACCGGAGAAATATCGCAAGTTGGAGGTCCAGGTAGACCAGTGGGTATAATGGACAACGGTGCCGAGTCGCAGGCATCGAGCTCCGTGCAGCAGATAGAGTCAGGTACTCAAGCGAGCGCATCGGCTCAAGGTAAATACGGCTCGGGTACGGCTCAATCGCAGGTAACGGGCACCTACAGTGGCTCAGGTACCTTCTCTGCACAGGCCGGTACCAGCGACGCCAACAAAAGCGTTCAGACTGAGATTAGTGGCGGCAAAGAAGGAGCTACCAGTATCGCGCAAGGCATCGCCGATCACGGTAAGAGTCAGACACAAGTTCAGCTGGATTCCGATTCCGGAGCTACTTCGACAGGCGCCCAGAGCAGCGGGTGGAATCATGGTACTAATTCTCAGGTACAAGCAAGCTCCAGAGGCGGAATGGCGGACGCTCAGGCTAACGGTGAAGGTAGCACCTCTAGTCAAGCGCAAATCGGGTTCCAGCCATACTTGAAGAACGAAGATGAAAAGATAGAGAAAAACGTGACACCGTTTCGCGGTAGCGGAACAGCATCAGCTCAAAGCGGCATCCATCAAGGTCAATCCCAGTCGCAATTGCAGGGTTCCTTCCAATACGGAATCACCTATACCGGTGCAGCTCAAGCTGGTTCCGGATCCGGCGTCGCATCATCACGAAAACCCTTCAATTTTAACATCACCGACACCGAAGTTTTCAAGCCCTTCAAACCAGACCCTCCTTTAAAGAAACCGGCAAACATCGATAGTGCGCAATCGAGTCCATCGACAAGTCAAAATTATGAGAATAAGCAAGACGATCATGAAAAAGGCTTGCAGAGTAGTTCGACCTCGAAACAGACTGTTGTTGTGAGTTCCAAAGACAACCCATCTAATGATAAAAAAGTGAGAACTACTGAGAAATCACAAACGGATGATTCAACATATGACGAGTATGACGAGTACACGGACGAGGAAGATTATTCCACGGGTTCAAGGTTGACAATCCAGGAGAAGTTTTCGGAAACTTTGCCAAGTCCGGATCATCAAAAACTCAGTAAAACTACTCAACAACAAAGCCACGGTCAAATACAAACAATACAGGTCGCCAAGGGAAAGCAGTACGGCGTTCAAGTCAGCCAAGATTCGAACGTACCGCGAACAGGCGATACTTTGCAACCAGGACAATCTGTATCAGGATATACTATCCCGGATGGCTTTCGTGGTAGAGTAGTATCGACTTCTGGTACTAAAACTATCGCCCAAGGTGACGGCGAGTCTCAATCGCAGACCGTATCCTTGATACCAAAGGATCTGAATAATACCAAGTCGCCCGTCACGGAGACTAGGTCGCTTCAAACCAATCACGAACGTTACATCGGCCGGCATACATCGAACAGTAAGAGCCAAAGTTCTTTTGTTAATCAAAATGTATCTTCCGATAAGCGCGCGAGACCTACTCCCGCAGTGGCTATGAAACCGAGTTATTACACTGTGACTAATAGTTTTGCTGGTAAGATAAATGGAAGCAACGAGCCGAAAAAGTATGAACATCGATATTACACCAAGAGTTCCACTTGCGGATATTTCACGTTCTCCTGCAATGTCGTGTACGGCTCCAATGGCAGAACAAAGATTTGTAAGCCAAAAGTGCCAACGTATCCCGATGGCACGCCTATGAAATGTTGAATAACTAAGATTTATTCGTCGCGAGATGCGACAATAATTATTTTCTATAATCGCTTCTGTAAAGCATCATGCGTTAAATCATTTTTCGCTTCACCTGTAACATGAAAATAAAATTTAAGTAAGTTGTTTATAGTATAAATTAGATCATATTTGATTAATTATCAATTGCTTACACGCGCGCCATATTCCGCACTGTAACTCATTCTATCATAAATTTAAATTGTATATTTCGCACTCTTTAGCAGCTTTCAGCAAATAAAATAAATGTGAAAATAAAATAGATACGACAGAAAACCCTCAATCTTATGGATCAATAAAGACTTTAATTTTTTTCGAAAAATTCATAAGATTGAAAGTTGTAATACTTGTTGTATATACTTTAACGTTATACTTTTTTTTATTAAGATATTCTAAATTATTGTTTGTATAGCATAATAAACACGATACATGCTACATTAATTGCTGCTATTTATTAAGTTTTGTCAATAAAATACATTTTAATTACGAGAAAAATGTCTTTTCGTCTTTTTTTTTCTCACCAGTTAATAAATATAATGAACAACAATCTCCTCTTTCTTTTTTTTTCGAGATTTGATGTAGATTATTGTGTGTGTGTGTGTGTGTGAAGGTTTGTTCAAGTTTTATATCTCTATCTACAATTTAACATATTTGTGATGTGGTAAATTTGTAGAGTATTGCTTTTTTAAACTTATATTATATAGATTTTCGATATTGAGATAAAAAGTTCAATTATAAATATCAGGTATCGTATCTTGTACACATATTGTATTTCATTAATTGATTTCGCTAATCTTTTTCGAGGCGACGAAACATAGTTTCATTATGTATATGTATCATATGTGTAAATATATATACACACACAATATATCTTTATGTACACCAGTCTAAAAAAAGAACGTATAAAATAATAACGCGGAATGTAAACTGTTTATAAAATACCATCACAATGATAAAAAAAATGTACGTTCATAAAATTTACAAAAATAAAAAAAGATTACGGGCGATTATGAAATGATTATTTACAGAAAATAATAATAAAGATGAACACAATCTCTCTATTAATGAGTTGAGTAAATATATGACTGCTAAACAGTAGATACTGCAACATAATGACCCATCAATCTTATCAATCGACAAGTAATTAAAATTGCACATTATGTCAATATATACTAATAATATATACATTTACTTACATGCTACTGGAAGTATTGATGTTTTACGTTTATCATGAAACACGATAAACGCGTAACTCACAATAATTATTCGACATGTACAATTCGTCGAAGAATCACGTTCAATAGATAAATATAAAAAAAAGTTAAATTGTGTACTTTAGGCCCGCTGAAAGATCACCTATCCAATTTGCATTTTTACTATCTGATTTAAACCCGTCATTGCTATCGACACGAGCGAATACTAGGCTTGCTGTCGATCATAAACTAAAAGAACAAATAATATATTTCTATTAATTTGTTGTTTAACTTTTATTTTATTAAGATATTTACTTTTATTAAGATATTTTAATCTAGTTTATATATTTTTATTTAATTATTTTATTACATCTAAAAAAGCACTCTACTAAGTTAATAAATACCTTCAGCGTATTCATCGGAATTGTTTATTTGGAACTTTTGTTCTCCTGCTCCATTTACATCAGTATCTGCTGCACATGATTCGTTTTTGCTGATACAATATATAATTTTCAGATTCAGTTGTAGAAGATTATGATATTAACCTATTTCTAAAATGCTCTAGTTGCACATTTGCAGACTCTAATTGTTCCATAAGATCCTCATTGGTTCGTTGTAATTTTCGTACGCTGTTCGTAGTTGCATCGACTTCATCTTGAGCAGCGGCCAGTTCTTTCTTCAACTCCTCGACTCTCGCTCTCACTCGCTTCACTTCTGCCTCATATTGCTCAGACCGTCTCATCGCGTGCGATAACTCTGTTGTTTTTTCTGCTAAGGATTGTTTCAGTGCCGCTTGATACTGCTTCACTTCAAGTAATACCTGTGAATATTATGTGAAAAGGATAAAGTAATGGCGATGATTTTGAGAAACATTTCAATTTGACATAGAATTATAGCGAACCATGTTGCGAACTAGAATTTCATGCTGTAATTGCCTCGTGTCTGTGTCAGCTGTAGATACCGGTCGTGGTCGCCGTGATTCCATTTTCTCTTGCAATTCATATAATTTTAGACGAAGCAGCTTGTTTTCTCGTTCCAAAGAAATTTTTTCAGTCTCTAATCTCTCCCTTTTACTCCATTCTGCTGCATTTTCAACTTGAAGTCTTTCTAGCTGAAATTTTGTGATAAAAATATAAAAATATCTATAAGTAAAATTATATAATACAAAACACACACACATAGCGATGAGAGACAGGATTTAAAAAACTTCCTTAAATGATTTGTTTCTTTTCAAGAGAAAAAGTAATTACAAGTATATAGAATGTCTTCTTTTTTTTTTCTGGTTAGTGGCATGGAACAATACGCAATCTGTTCATACTGCCAGAGATTAAGCTTGTTATTGGGTATGAGTTAGATGTATTGTGTGCAAGTCAAGTATGATAGGGAGAGCAGTATATAGTTAGATAAGTATATTATTTTTAGAAAAAAATGAGCTGATTGAAAAAAGACCTATGAGTACTGTATGTGTGCTTATATCAATGTGTATGTATGTTGTGTAGTGTTCTGGTGAGTGTGTGTAGTGTACTGAATTCGGGAGTCCGGGGGATCGTTAATCCCCAGCAACTGTGCACAACAGTCACCCTCTGTGGGTATATATAATGTCAGTAAAAAAATTACTTACTTCTGTTCTCAATTCACTTAAACGACGATCCATACCCTCTCCATTACTAGTATCATCCATTAAATCAGCTATATGTTCATCATTAAGTTCAAGTTGAAATCGCTCTTTTAACTCAGACAATTCTCTCATTGTATCTGCTCTACTCTCACACAGTTCCTCACATTGTTCCCTTAATTGTTTAAGCTCAGCTTTCAATTTTTCCACAGTACGATGTAAAGAATCTTTTTCCCTTATAAAATAAAAGTAAAATAAATTTTTATTATTAAATAAAAAGCTATTAACGAGTTACTTTTGAACATTAATTTGTAACTTACTCTCTTTCTACAGAAATAGTTTTTGTTGCTTCTTCCAGTTTAAGTTGCAATGTTGACATTTTCTGTGTTAGGGATTCTTTGTTATACACATCTAAAGACAATTGTTGCTTCTCTAGTGTGTCCTTTTTAGCATTACTATCCACGACTAGTTTTGTGATATTTTTATCTAGTGAATCACTAGGACTCTCTTTATATAATTCCACTGCATGTTTTGGGACTGCACCTTGCAAAACATACTCCTCAATATCCCTTTCTGGCAAGATATTATGACCTGAAGCAACATCTGATGCTTCATGCAAAGTTTTACAGGAAAGTATATTTCTTTGAGTATTTAATGTATCACTGGATTCCATGTTACTATAAAACTCCAACTGTTCGTCTAACCCAAAGGTAGCTCTCAATTGTGGGTCTGATTCTAAAATGGTAAAGATCTGTTGGTCAAACTGCCCAGCATGTTTCAAGAGTATCATATGTATCTTTTCCATTTCTTTCTTTAGTTGCTCATTTTGCAGTTCCAATTCTTGGGACTCATGTTTGAAAGTGTTCGCATCTTTGACAGCAATTTCTAATTTTGCCCTGAGAGCTTTTGCTTCATCTCTAGCTGCGTTTCTCTCATTTCGAACTTTGCTCCATTTTTCACGCCAATTAGCAGTACAATCTGACCACCATCGCATTGTTTTTTCCATTTGTGCCGCTCGTGCTCTTGCCTCTTCAAGTTCCCTTTGTCGTAAAGCCTATTTGACAAGGAAACACACACAAAGCAATCAAATTAATTGATAAATAAATAACTGAATCTTTCAAGATATGTTACTTATAATTACTATAGAATAATTATTAAGATATTACTAAAAACTAATTGTTAAAAACTTTTACTCATATATAATTATATATAAACAATATAAAATTAGGATTAACAGATAAAACATTCTGAATATTGTAAGCATGGATTATATTGCTCCTTAAGGTGTTATTCTGTGACTCACATGAAAAAAAATATTCAATAATTTTCTAATTAGTCTACAGAATAAAATATAGAATTTGAAAAAAATTACCTCCTTGGACTCCCATTCGCTGTCCATATAACGTGATGAGGAGGGCATCTCGGGCTCCCTCATATATCGTCGTGAGGAAGTTCCGCTTGTTGTTGATTGTGCCATAGTATAAGCAACACGTAACCTAGTTCTTTTCACTGGTACTTTATATATCAGCGATCTCCTCGAATATTATTACTTACTTCATTAAAAATTCCACATCGATTTAATCAAACATCGTTCTTCCTTGTGTTCAATCGTGCCATTTAAATTTCATCTTCTTCTTGTGGAGGTTGACTCCGACGAGTAGAGTAGAGTCCTAGATTATCAGAGAAGCGCCAACTCTACCCCCACCATGTTACCGCCGCCATCTTAGGACACAAACGACAGTAGTGCTTATATATATATACCTTAGAACATATATAAATGGAAGGGGAATAGCAGGCTGAACCGATAGAAAATATATACAGGGCAGTAGTCTAGTTTTCACCGAAGTATTAATTCGCATCTAGCGCGGCGTAGGACCGCGGTTTCCACCGAAGTCATCGGTCCGATTCTGTTTCGGTGCGCATCGAATTTAACGTTTCCATCGACTTAAATTTAGTCCTACGCCGCGCTAGATGCGAATTGATACTTACGGTGGAAACTAGACCATTGCTGTAGGGCTGCGTTCGGAAACATCACCCGTGTGCACACGAGCGTCGTTCTATCTTTGTTATTTACTAAGGGTGCCATGTAATGGCACCCTTAGTAAATAATTCTGCAGTTTTTGTTATGCTCGCGATTGGTTCCCTTCTCGTTCCGCGTTACGCTAATCCGCGTTTCCGCGCTCCATGTAATGGCACCCTAAAAGTTGAACAAAGATAGAACGATGCTCGGGTGCTGTTTCCGAACGTACCGTAGGAGGTTAGGAGATATCGGTGACATCGGTACGCAAAATTATTTCGAAAAAAGTTATTTCATAGAAAAAGAAAATGCCAGGCCCATATTGTGTCTTATGCGGTAAACGTGATAAATCGAGTGATATAAAGCAAAAAGATTTTATTAGACTTACTTCCTTCCGACACTTTTCAGCCTGCTATTCCCCTTCCATTTATATATGTTCTAAGAGTGCGACGCAGTGCAAATGACCGAATTCGCTAATAGAGCGTTTTCCAGCAAGGTACACAAGGTTTGTTCGCATTGCTTGAAATTCCCAAAAAGTTCTGCACTGAAAACGAGATAAATATATATTCGGATGTTGAAGAAAATGAAAGCGAAGATACTGAGTGCAAAAAGTTCAAGCAACGCGAACAAACCTACAGATGACACAGGGCGTTTTCCAGCAAGGGTGCGTTCCGTTTCACGCATTGAGCGCATAGATTGCCTGAAAATCTATAATATATGTTACGTGAACTATAGATTTCTAAGCGATCTATGCGCTCAATGCGTGAAACGGAACGCACCCCAAGGTACACAGATGACACAGTGTACTACACATTATCACACGATTGGCTGTCAAATGAAGAAATTTAAAATTCTGTATTTGATAGCCAATCGCGTGATAATGTGTAGTACACTGTGTCATCTGTGTACTTTGCTGGAAAACGCCCACAGTGTACTACACATTATCACATGATTGGCTGTCAAATGAAGAAATTTAAAATTCTGTATTTTATAGCCAATCGCGTGATAATGTGTAGTACACTGTGTCATCTGTGTACCTTGCTGGAAAAGGTCCTCTATTATAAAGCTCACTGGGTATATATATACACACGTGGTGTCACAGTTTAAACTGTTTGATTAATAATCAGGACAAAAAGTACAAAAAAATTTTTTATCACAATCATATTTGATTGTGATAACATTTCATCGTGTAAGATATAACAAAAATGTTTGTGCTTGCGGAATTAAAAGACACTGTCAGAGTATTACCGAGCAACTTTAAATACAAACTAAATGATATTGTTGCTGACGAATTAAACAGAAAACTCGCTAATAAAGTACATATAAATTATTTTTAATTATTAAGATAAATTCATTATAACGCTGATGAAATTATTCTAAAAATTGTTATTATACAGGTTTACAAGGATGTAGGTCTTTGCATCGTGTTACATGATATTACGAAGATCGAAGAATCGTATATTTTTCCAGGAGACGGAGCTTCCCATACAAAAGTGACGTTTCGATTTATCGTGTTTCGTCCATGGATAGAAGAAATATTGATAGGAAAAGTTCGTAGTTCTAGCTCCGAGGGTGTACATGGTAACAATTTGATCTAGTTATCCAATTCAGTTTTTCATTGTATTCGTTTTTGTATTGTTATTAGTATTTATATTTCTTACAGTTACATTAGGATTCTTTGAAGATATAATTATACCACCACATAAGTTACAACATCCATCACATTTTAATCAAACACAACAAATGTGGTTTTGGGTATATAAGACTGAAGATGGAACGGAACATAATTTATATATGGAAACAGGTATATATCTCATATGAATATATGATTAGGATTAGTATATATTGGTTTAAACTTAAGCCATAAAATTGAAATATTTAACTTTAGGAGATGCTATACGATTCAGGGTAGTGGAAGAGGTTTTTGCAGAGGCACCTTTACCATCTACAGGTAATGCTCGTGATGTAGGCGAAGTGCCAGAAACCAATAACGTTGCACCATATGTTTTACATGTAAGTGGGTTTACGAATTTTTAATGTTACATTCATCAAAATATGCAATTCTCTATTTTTAACAATATCTGAACATATTTGGTAGGGATCAATTGACGAACCTGGTTTGGGTTTACTTATTTGGTGGAAAGATGTATAATTTATTTTATACATTAGTGAGAATCCTAAATAAAATAAAAAGGTATAATTATATTAAGTACAATAAACTCTGGTCAATAAATTTTTATTTTATAGCACATTCCATCGTATTATTCTGTATCGTCAATTAATGTTGCATCTCTGTGAATGGTATTTCATAATATGACTTAGTTTTTCAATATAATTTCACCTGTGTATATATATCTATACTCAGTTTTGATTGATAACAGAATTATCAAGTATAATTTGTACAATATGTACAAAGGCATTATATGTGCTAAACATGTTACAACACGTAGAAATCATATTTGCACACAATTATCAGATTGCTTTGAGAGATTATCTACTTCATTTACTATATCAGAACTCAATTTAATAGAATAAATCTTAGAATTGAATGCTAGAACTATTATACTCTATATCACTGAGAAATACACAATATTTTGACAAAACTGATCTTAAAGATGGATTTTATGTTAATGGAAAGTACTATGCAGTGTGATATATATTGTGCAATAAATATTTTCTAAATTTAAGATTTTTTATTAGCAAAATAGCTTACCTAATTACATTGTAATATATACTTAATTGATAACAACACAGGATACAACTAATGAAAACTCTTAAATTTAGAAAATACTGATTGCACAATATATACTGCACTGCATATTTTGAAGAGTTGCATTTTAGACAAATTAAAATGTATTCTTTGGTATGTTATTGCTGTTGTTCTAATATACAACTCAAACATGCAGCACTTGATTAAATTAATAAATATAGCTTATAGCTTAATCATAAATTATGATACATTAATAGAGCCTACTTATTTAATGCAATGTTAATAAAGGGCATATAATTACTTATATCGACGTAATAAATTATTAAAATTATCCACTTAAAACACATGCAAAACATCTTGCCTAATTATGTTACATTCATATATGTATACTTAGTCAAAAACCACAAAGAACATATCTAGCGAAAAAATCTTAAATTTAAAAAACACTAATTGCACAGAGATATATTTGTATATATATTTATATATATATAAAGGTAACGTATGAATGACGATGTATCGTAGGTGCAATAATAGTGAACCTCGATTCTCCGTCTACAACACGTATCATCAAACGAATAACACGAATCATGTATTCATGAATAGATTGCTGAGGGTAAAATGGCTTGGAATGTTACTTCTGTGTAATCAGTATCTGCTATGTACTTTCTTTCAAGCAACATGTGTAATGTGTTGCAGCTATAATCGCAAAAAATGGGACAATGCGCATTTGTAAATAGGCGCGTTCGGCGGAGGCAACAATCGAGTAACAAATATAATCGATACATATTTGAATAATTATTCAATTGCTTCGCCACTTTTGCGTGCACCTCAGTTGACTTAACTGTTTAGATGTATGCGAACCAATTAGAATTACGTACAATATAAATTTATCACAGTCCTAACTGTTGAGTCTCTTGTCGTACGTTTACTCGAGCTTCCTCTACATTACTAGGAGGCAAAAAAAGAAGGATTCGCTGATCTCTTCTTTCTGATGCGTTATCAATCTCTTCTAATATACAATATCGAAAGAATTCGCTTCTGTACAAGATCATTACAATGCGTAGGCATAAGAGTTTCTTTTCTACTTCGTCTAACCGTTGTTAGACACAGATTGCAATCGTACATGCCCGTAATGTATGATTACATGGCCGGATGAAAAAATATGAACCAAAGTGCAAAGTGGGACGTTAGTGTATTAAAAATGTCTATGCATTAATATTTTGCACATTTTGAGGGCTAGTGTTTTTTTTTCTTAGACCATTACGAGGAAAAAACATATTGTTCTTTCATATTATTTGGACGTCAATTGCTTCTTATCTGTCTATACTGCTCCCTTCAATTATACCATCTTTATTTTTCGTTCGAAATATTGCTTTCTGCGAAATTCCGCAATTAAAATCTACTCTTCGCAGCTTAACACTTTTCGTTTGACACATACATTTATTCGCATATAAAGAATCTTATTTTGTCGCGGATATTACATTCCTCATTAAACATCGTTTATTCGATGATTAGGCAACGCGGTAGATGTTCACGTAGGTAATCAAACAGTTCTCGCGATGTTCCTGGACAATTAGTTAGTTCTAACTCATGTAAGTGTCGAAGCTGTATTAGACTGGATAAACCACTACTTGTGAGCAATGGGCAACCTATATAAAATGGATCAAAAATATATATATATAATTAGATCTGCATAATTTTTTTATGCACCTTTATATATATTGTGTGTGTGTGTGTGTGTGTGTGTGTGTGTGTGTGTGTGTGTGTGTGTGTGTGTGTGTGTGTGTGTGTGTGTGTGTGTGTGTGTGTGTGTGTGTGTGTGTGTGTGTGTGTGTGTGTGTGTGTGTGTGTGTGTGTGTGTGTGTGTGTGTGTGTGTGTGTGTGTGTGTGTGTGTGTGTGTGTGTGTGTGTGTGTGTGTGTGTGTGTGTGTGTGTGTGTGTGTGTGTGTGTGTGTGTGTGTGTGTGTGTGTGTGTGTGTGTGTGTGTGTGTGTGTGTGTGTGTGTGTGTGTGTGTGTGTGTGTGTGTGTGTGTGTGTGTGTGTGTGTGTGTGTGTGTGTGTGTGTGTGTGTGTGTGTGTGTGTGTGTGTGTGTGTGTGTGTGTGTGTGTGTGTGTGTGTGTGTGTGTGTGTGTGTGTGTGTGTGTGTGTGTGTGTGTGTGTGTGTGTGTGTGTGTGTGTGTGTGTGTGTGTGTGTGTGTGTGTGTGTGTGTGTGTGTGTGTGTGTGTGTGTGTGTGTGTGTGTGTGTGTGTGTGTGTGTGTGTGTGTGTGTGTGTGTGTGTGTGTGTGTGTGTGTGTGTGTGTGTGTGTGTGTGTGTGTGTGTGTGTGTGTGTGTGTGTGTGTGTGTGTGTGTGTGTGTGTGTGTGTGTGTGTGTGTGTGTGTGTGTGTGTGTGTGTGTGTGTGTGTGTGTGTGTGTGTGTGTGTGTGTGTGTGTGTGTGTGTGTGTGTGTGTGTGTGTGTGTGTGTGTGTGTGTGTGTGTGTGTGTGTGTGTGTGTGTGTGTGTGTGTGTGTGTGTGTGTGTGTGTGTGTGTGTGTGTGTGTGTGTGTGTGTGTGTGTGTGTGTGTGTGTGTGTGTGTGTGTGTGTGTGTGTGTGTGTGTGTGTGTGTGTGTGTGTGTGTGTGTGTGTGTGTGTGTGTGTGTGTGTGTGTGTGTGTGTGTGTGTGTGTGTGTGTGTGTGTGTGTGTGTGTGTGTGTGTGTGTGTGTGTGTGTGTGTGTGTGTGTGTGTGTGTGTGTGTGTGTGTGTGTGTGTGTGTGTGTGTGTGTGTGTGTGTGTGTGTGTGTGTGTGTGTGTGTGTGTGTGTGTGTGTGTGTGTGTGTGTGTGTGTGTGTGTGTGTGTGTGTGTGTGTGTGTGTGTGTGTGTGTGTGTGTGTGTGTGTGTGTGTGTGTGTGTGTGTGTGTGTGTGTGTGTGTGTGTGTGTGTAAAAAAAAGTTGCATAAAATTATGATTTAGAGATGATATGCGATTTTACCTGCCACAGACAACACCTGCAGAGATCTCATAACGCATAAATGTTGAAGTCCGAAATCCCTAAGTTGCGAACACCATCTTAAAAACAAGGCGTTCAGCGAGACCATCGTGGAGATGTAACCCACACCAATATCCGTGATGTGTACACACCTGTATAATAGTATGAAAAGAAGATACAAAAGACACATAAATGCTGTCCCGAAATAAATTACACCGCACATGTCAGAAGTACAAATAGTAGACAAGACGCACGGATTTATTACCATGGCAAATAGTCGCTTGGCTAAAGATAATTACGGATCTAGTACTTCTACGATTTTCTGTCACTTTGTGACATATGAGTCAGTCTTTATGTAATGCGTGATCTTAAATAGAATGTCTAAATAAATACTAATCAGATAATTAAAAGATCCTTAAAAGATGTCTTCCAAAAGTTATACACACAGTTTTCTTTAATAGAATACGTCTTCATTTTAATAACATTAATGTTTTCTGAATAAGAAAGATATGTAAGAAAATCTATGTCTATAAAGTATGATGCTTCAACACACAGCATATTATGCGATGTAAAATACAACATTTTTTTATACTTTATACAGATGGTGATTTTTTAGAGGCGTACTATATTTGCTGTTAATTATCTGAAAGTGATATTTTGAAAAATATTCTAATAATTTTCTCTTACCTATCTAATGTGAGTTCTTCTAAATTATTCAAATCACAGGCAATATATTCTAAGGCTGCATCTGTAATCCTTGAGCACCAGCTCAGATCTAAGGAACGAAGTCTTGGCAAGTTTTCCGCGATTAATTCGACACCGTCATCTGTCACTTTACTGCATCCAGAAAGTGACAGCACAGTCAGATTGGGTAAAGAATGTACTAAAACAAAGACAAACACATTAATTTAATATTTCTAAAAAAAATACATATGCAAGTGTAAAGACTTTAGGATTATATGCAAAAAGATTTTTAACGATATATTCGATAGTTTTTTTATCATTACATATATCTTACTTTTATTCTTTAGAGTAAAAGTTATAAAGCATATTTATAATTTTATGTTGATGTTTATCATTTATTTATCACATTATTATTTTAATTATTTTATAAATATAATTAATATAAATAAAATTAGTGAAATGATAATATAAATAAATTTTACGTTTTAGAAAAACACAAATATTTGAGATATAAAATTTTAGTCATAATTTTCTTTTACGACATCCTATTTAAATAATGGTATCAAATCATTGTGTCCGTAAAATATGCACATGTGTACCTCGCTATAATTCGAGTCTGAATTACCGGTGACAATTTGAAAGCTAAATAAAGCTGTGTTCTTTAATTCTAAATTTAATCCTAAATAAAAGCACGTATGCACCTGTCTTAATTTCGGCCTATCACTATTGTACGTCTCATTTACCTTTAGCCTTCACAGAAAATCTCGGACACAATTTAAAATTGGCGAACAGCCCACGGTTTTCAAGAATAATCATGTAATCTATACGTAATTATAATTTAATGTGAATTGTCATCCTCTGATTTTAACAGAAGAATAAAGTTTTATTATTTATTTAAATTGAAATCATTTTTTTTATTTATGAAGTTAAAGCAATATTTATCGATAGTTTTATATGTATCAGTTTTGTTGCATCTGATATTATTATGTAACATCACTATATCTCGAATATACTGCAACGGCTCAATTAAAAAGATAAATCTATATATCAAAAATATCAAAATAACAGAAGATAAAGATTCTCACCAATATTTACTACGCCGTGATTTGTGAGCTCCCAGCAGGATTGCAGTTTCAAGATGCTGAGCGCGCTGCTTTGTTTTGCACTGAAGTAACCAAGCGCAGCATCAGTAACATGATAAGCTTGCAGAGAAAATTCGTAGAGGCTTGGCAATAGCTGAGCCACGGCGCCGACGGCCTCGTCGGCCACATTGATGCAATCCGACAAAGACAATGATACTATTCTAGGGGTGAGGCATGCCCATAATCCAGCCTCCGTTATTTCATTGCAGCCGGTTAATTCAAGTTCGTACAAAGCCTGAAAATAATTACAAAAAATTGTATTCATATAGTTCTACTCTACGTAATACCGTTAACTAACTCTATCATTTAAACGGAACTGTACGTAAATATATTAATTTATATTACATAATTTATATTTACATTATATAAAAATTTTCCTTTTTATCGATTTTTAAAGATCTAATTATATAATTTTGACAATAAGAGGAATAAATTATTTTAATATTTATAGCAATAAAGAATTAATAGCGAATCTGAAAAAATTTGATACTTAAAAGAGCTTCTTCAACTTTGTTTTTATAGACATTTTAATTTATTCTCATAAACATATTTCATTACTATCTCCAAAAATTCTATTTTTTGTATTTTAATTATATTTATCCGCAATTATTATGGAATTGTAAATTCACGAGAAATCTCTGGTTTATTTGGAGCCAATACAGCAAACAACATGTAAAGATAGAAAACATATGTAAATTTACCTGCAAGTGATCCAAAAGAGTCTCAAGACCTCTGTCCGTTACCGCGCAGCATCGTAATGACAAAGAATGCACGTATCGTTGTGCCAACGGAAAACCGCGCGTTAATTCCGGAATATCTTCATCGGTCGCAGCTAGGAGGACTAAGGAGTCAAAACCTCTTCTTACTAAGGAAGCATATAATCGGGTACGCGAGGTCGGCTGCATAGCGCGAGCTTCGCGACATCGTATCACTGGTACCAGACCCGTCCAAAGACGCGGTCTCGCGTACAGAATATCTCTCCATCTCGTGCAAACCTGCGTACAACGATATGATATAATTATTCTACGAAGAGATACAAAGTAGGTGTATTATCGAGAGACAAGCCATATAGCAGTTTAAAGATAAGAGGGTTGAATTAGAGCAAATGTGAGATTTAAAAATTTGACATTTACTGGCAAGCTAACACAATTATAAAGAAACTAAAAGTCATATATTTTAATTTCAGAATTTACATTTTTAAAATATATGTTTCTACGAGATATATTTATAGGGCAATACTTCGCGTGGAAGAACAATGATATAGAAAATAAAATCTCTTTTTTTAAAACTAAGTTTCATGTATGTGTGTTAAACATTACTACAAAAATCTAAAGGAATTCATGTATTCGATAAAATTGTAAGTTTGCTTGTATTATTTATTTATATTTTAATAATGGATTGTGAATGGGGAATTGCATCCGCCATATACTTGAGCCAAAATCCTTCTTTCTGTGGCGTTGAAATAGAGAAAAAACCGCCCGAGGAAATTGTCATCCTGCATCAGCTGCTCCCACGTGATCGGTGGCACATAGCCGCCGGTTCCTCCGCTGGCTAGCGGTACAGTCATCTTTATTCTGTTCCTGGATATCCTGGCTCTACTCGGGGTGACATTATTCAAGCGTTCCTTATTGTTGCCCGCCGGTACATTGTTGATACTCTGCGCGATGCTACGGCTGGGCTTTTCGGGCGTCGTATTCGCATTATTCGCGCTTTGTAAGTTCATATAAGCGACACTGCCGCTTCCACCGCAAAAGACATTTGTCACGCGTTCCATGACGCTGGTCTTTCCGCCTCCTGAAAATTTCAGATCGATTTTAATTCATAGTTAAAAAAATCAGAAAATGTGCACATTTGATCGTAAAAATTAAAGAAAGTATAAGTAAAAATTTTAGAACTACATGCGAAATTCAAGAATGTGTGACGCTAAAAATTTATGAAAGCGATGATTTGCAAAACTGAAAGTGAAGGGAATTTGTGGAGAAAGTTTATGGAACTTGGAATATTATAGAACAAAAAGTACATTATTAAAAATTATAAAATATTTAAGTAACAGGATCTCTTTAAAGATGCACTTACTGCAAAATATAATGATATAACATAGTAATTTATTAGCCGTATCAAAGGATAAAATTTTTCGATAGCTTTTGAATTGATACCATGAGCATAATAATATTATAATTTTTCGTTAGAGGAAAATCTGAGACAACTCAAGATTCCCCTGAATATTCTTGTTTTATTTCATAGCTGTACGTCCTATTTGGCTCGCGGCACACCGCTATTTCCTGTTTGCCATTTATCTTGCAAATTATTTTTATTTTTAGTAAATGCATTTGAGAGATATAATAGTTTTATCCCAAGTCATGATAAAAAATCAACTAATCATATTTAATAAAGACCAATATAAGCGAAATATTATTCATGTAAGATGTTTTTTTGTATGTATTCGTGTATATATTTATGCGATATAAATTTGTATTCTGTATTTAATTCTGCGATCGATGAAAAATGATATGAAAAACGATCTGTAATCTATCAATTTAAATTTAAATCAACGATCAAATCAAATGGTTAATAATTTGATTTTCCTTTCTTATATCTTAGCATATATTAATCTTATTATATGAGTATATTTAGCAAAGGCGAAAGGGAGATCCTAGGTTTATGCCTTTTTTGCTCAGAACCAAATCCGTCTCTGGTCAGGTTGATCACGGTTTTGCTGACCCGGGACTGGCATCTATCCAATCACGAAGATTGCCTATTTGCGCATCTAAACGTAAATGCGGTCGACCCAAAGAGAGACGATGCGTCTTTAAACTGCCGAAAGTGGCGATCAGCTGCAACGCGAATCATATCGGCACGTTTAAATCAAATTTGGATTCAGGACATCTGATCCTCAAATCATGACTACTTGGATGCAATTATTTTAACAATCTAATGCTAATGAATCAGGCAGTCGCGATTATTGCGAAACGTGATGCTAAACGGCTGAGTAAATATGCGCCTCTAAGGCGTCTCGTTATGTTTAAGTCCGCCACTATTTTCGCGTGCACGAGAACGTGTACATATCGATTCCATTGCAGTTAAAATTGCGACGACGAAAGTCACGTAGCAGTATCGCTTAATAAATTACGGAAAAAATATCGCGTGTAAAGTAACAGCGCGAGATTTATTCCCGCCCTTGTAACAAACGCGTCATATATTATTGACGCTATTGGATAAGTAAAGAAAAAAAAAAGGGAGAAACAAAAAGGAGAAAGACGATTTATCACAAAGAAATCAATCCTTTATCGCGATTACGTAACAACAGGATTGAATCGAAAGGTTTAACGTCGTTCGATTCGGAACGCATTAAGTGAGAAAAATCGTAGGGTCGACATCAGCAACCCTTTACCGCTCGTCTTTATTTTTCATCGCCGTCCAAGCGGAAGATGAACTTGACACCGATCCGAAGCGAGCGATCTTCCTTCTCGTCTCTGCTCCCGATAACACGGAAAAAAAAGTCGGAGCTGACGCGAATTCAACACGGAATCTACATGACGCGTCGTGTTACGCACGCTACCACAAGCAGGAAGTGGTGGTGGTGGTGATGGTGGTGATGGTGGTGGTGGTGGTGGTGGTGGTAACATATAATAGGGGAGCTATAGAAGAAGCAGGTGAACAAAGGTGACAGTAACAAAACACAAGGATGGAAAAGAAATACGGCGAAGATATGAGAACGTTTCACCACCGACCATGATGCTTCGACGTCCGCAATCCCAGGCCGTTAATTCGCTTGGTCAGTTCGGCGCTGGCACGCTCGACGACACCCTGCGCTGATATCGAAGACATGATTCCTCGATGGAGTACTCGTCAGCTCTCGTCCCGTCCCACACTTGTTTCTCGATGCCCGTGATTCGTAGTCAAGAGTAGCACAGCTCGGTTTGCGAATAACGAAGTCGCATCATATTTGACGGCTTGATGGTGATGGTCGGATGTAGACAAAGAACGAGGTTTCCTTGCGAATAATAACGCCGCGCGCCGGCGGCGCTTCCTATTCGCGCGACGCGCTTTCAAGGGGATGATGACGATGATCACACGTTGAGGGGATGACGAGAGCGCGCGCTTGCTCCTCTTTCTTGGCGCACGTCGTCGCGCGTAATGATTCTCTCTCTGGATTTTAGAAAAAATAAGGAAAAATAAACACGCGTCACTCTCTGAATCAATAATCACGATCGACGCGATATAATCCTAACATTCACGGAATATATGTGATACACAGTTAGCGTCGTCAACGATAATGATGATAGCAATCTCGTCGATTTCGTACGTTCTTAACGTGTTTTTAACGACGACGTCGGGCCACTTTGCATTGACAATATCATCCGCGTCGTCGTGCGTTTCTGTTTATTACAACGGGCATGGTAGCAAAGCGGAGTACAAGCGCGCTGCAGGCAACACATGGGGGTGGTTTGCGCGAGACTGAATCGATATTCGCACTACTGATCTTGTCCGGCTGCTTTTTCCCCACCCCTACTGGGGGTCTACAAAGCGCGTGTCAGCCGCTTATGCCTGCCGACTGATGAACCGTCCGACAGAGTCGCGCGCTTGGTCGCATACAACTTGTGTTTACCCTTCGAGCCGCTTGACATTCTTTTATACTCGGTGTTCCGAAAATTGCAATTGGGCATTGGGATGAATAAATCAACTATCAAAGAGATATCATATTTTTAACAGAGAAAGATACTAACATAAGTTCAAAATGTTAACAAAGTTAAAAGATAGACTATGAGATTCTATTGATTCAGGTTTTCGGAACACCTTGTATTTATCGATGACGTCCGAACGACGTCAGTAGCTAATGTTATCTTTTTGTAATAATACATTATTGAATATTTCTTCTATATATTGTACAAAGGATAGAAGTTCTTTCCAAGGAGATAGGTCGCGATGTGGAAAATTTAATTTATGAGGTGATTAATGAGAAATTGTATAGTATTCATTTTAACATTTATACATCGTTGTATTGGATGTAATATCTCTGATTTTTGCAATGTAAAAAAAGTTTCATGTTTACGCTATCTTCAGACCAGCAATGGAATTCTCTAAAAGCTTAATAAAGAGAAAAAAAATAGAGATTAGAATATATCATAATTAATACTGAATATTTAGTTAATACTGAAGTAACACATATGACACAAATTACCTTTAAGTCCCAAACTACAAGTTGTCCATCTAAACTGCTTGTGCTAAATTCATGATCGGTTACCCGACGAACGCAGTTGATTGTATTTTGGTGCACGCTATCTAAAGCGTTATCATTCGTCTCGTTCCTCGCTTGCCGATCTAACGATTGGAACTTCCGCATGGCAGATAATCCGGCAATCTCTTTTTTCTGTGTGTTATCCAACTTTGACGCAAAGTATATTTGCCCGTTGTCGTCTATAGAGTACAACATCGGCATACAGCTATGCCCCTATGTGAGTGGAGGTTCTTAGTTAATACAGTGAACATAAATCGTATAATTTGAAGAGTTACATTGCTTACTGCGGCAACAATATTATTAGATCCTATCCAAATGCAACTTAGAAACGGTAAATGCTCTGTATACAGCCTCACGACTGCATTTCCTTTAGTAGCGTCGGCGATACATATAGATGAGTTGTGCGCCACCCAACAGATTTTATTGCCACATGGGCTGAACATTACTGAATGTATCCAGCCACCTAAATACATAAATAATTATATATAAAATAATTATATAAAATATTATATAAAATTCAATTTTTCAAAATAATTAACAATTCTGTATTTTTCAATAATAAATAATAGAAAAAGTTTTACCTCCATTGGGTGTATTAGGAAACTCAGCCAATAAAGTTCCTAAAGTATTACTCTGTCCCCAAGGAGAAATACCAGGGGCATCCTCCATATCACTGATAAATGCACTGAAGACACGGACTTTATAGTCCGTAGATCCAGCAACCAGAACCTTGTTACCTGGATGCCAGTCAACGGTAGTTACCGTAGACCTTAATGGACGCTTTATATGTTTACATAACCACCAGTTATTCTCTGATACAAAGTAACAAACAGCTATAACTCGTCCCCCGGAACCAACAGCAAATTTGTTTTCTGCAAAGACAATCGTACAGAAATAAAATAAAAGTATAAATTCAAGTACAAATTCTGTGAGTATATACTCACCTAGAGGAGACCATTTTACGCAAGTAGCAGCACGATTTATTCGTAGGAGAACCCATGCAGGATCCCACTTGCCATCATCTTTTTGAGTCCACACATAAGCGTTTTTATCCGCAGAACAGGTGACTATGCGATTGGTCTTTGGCGCCCAGTCAATTCCCATGACAGCCATGTGATGTTCCTCCATGGTCTCCAGCAGCTTCCATCCGGATGAAGTACGTTTATGTACCTGGATCTCATTGTTGTTTGGACATATGGCAACTTCTGCAAAAACGAGAATCGATTATGGCTTCCGGCAATTAGATGTTTAGTACCCAATAATATCAGATACATAAAAGTGGACCTCCGTACCTGTTCTATCTCTATTCCACGCATGACAACTGATGGCCTCGACACCGAAGTTATAGACCTCCGTCATTTCGTGCTGGCTACTTGCTAAAAGGACGCCTCGGGACGCCTAGTGCGTAAACGAAAAATCAGCAAATCGAACAACGGGGACGTCCAAGGATAGCGGCAATGAATCAGCGAACACTTGAGACGAATGGAACTTGAGACGGGCGCGGTCGCTGATTAAACTTTATCAAACAAGAATTCCGGCGTCCGGGCAATTGTATATACCGGACAGCACTCACGGAAATTCGCGGACTCTGGTCAGTCTACACGAATTTCCCCGGTCTCTCTGACGGTCGCAAAACACGCCCCTCAGCACACCGGAATTGACAGTTCATCCGTAGATAGCGGGTTATCTGTCTCCGCTTCGAGGTTATGTTGTCCCGGATGTACGTATTGCACTGTACGCGCCTCCCGCTAACCATGTTTTTACACTTTTATCAGCGACGACCTCTGTCGAGCGTGGGCTAAAAGAAAACTAGGGAATTTAGGTAGATGAGAGTGACTATTTTTCTTGAAATATTTTCTTCAGTCGAGTTTCCTCTCTAGATTACCGCCGTAGAGTTTGCAGAGAAATTAAATATTTTCTAATTATTTTATATTATATAATTTGGGAATGTTTGGGAAAGTTTAGGAAAATCATTTTAATATTTAAGCCTATCACACACAAATTGACATAACTGGGGTGCGTTCCGTATTAACGTCCGGACGACAACTTTTTATCCAAAACCGTTCCGTTTACCAAGGTGTAACAATAATTTAAGAAAGAAAGATTATCTTAAAAAACGTTAATATTGAAGAAATGCTATCTCTTTGAAATCCAGAGGACCTCGCTTTACAATGTAGCATGTAACGGGCCAAAATCTCGTCGTTAAATATATCGTTAACAGTGATAGTGACAGCAGTGGGACTGCACATGTTACAACAATTAGTCACACAATTTCTGTGGATGTGACAAAATCGGATGTGGCTACAATATAATCTATACTTGCCATTGCATTATAAAACATAGGTATGCTTCCTGCTTGAAATAAATTCAAGATAGGAAAATTATTAATAATGTAGATGTGTATATTTGTTTTTATAAACATAAGCATATATATATATAGTGACAAAGATTAAGACGCAGTACATTTTCTTAATCAGAATTTTTATATACTTTTCGTAAAATAACAAAGTTATTTTATAAAACGTAGATAAAATACTAAGAAGAAATGTATTGGTTTATTACAAGATATATTAAATACATAAACTAAATTTTTTATACACATGTACAATTACAAAATGGTCAACATATTTTCAAAATTTTAATAATTATTCTAAATATAATTCTCACACAAAATGTAATAACGTTTATATAACAAAAAATATAAAAAAATTTTGTTAAGATGTCTGTGGAATTGAACTTGAGTTTACTGCGTGATAGATTGAACACTCTTGCACTGAGCCATCACATATTTCTTGTAAATTCTTTCATATTATCAGTATTTATGTAGCAGATATTTTTACGCGATAATATCGATATAATCGAAAAGAAATCAAGATAGCATATTTGTCGGTCTATAAATTTGCAATTACTGAAAGATAATGTAAGCCAAGAATTAACAATCGTTCTCTCCTTGTCGCTCTATCATGCTGACAATACATAAAGTATCGATGAAAAGCAACAAGTAAAAAAGCAATAAATTGCCAAGTCTAAGAAGTGCCCGTATCTCTTACACGTTGTATATTAGTTCACTCTATTAGCTATTATTCTACTAATATTATTTATCATTGTGCAATTTTGAAACATATGTAACATTTCTATATACTATTGGTATATATCTGTACATATGCGCATAAGTAAACATAAAATTTATAAAAAGTGGGCGCCCATTAGTCTTGTTGCATTACTGCTTTCTGCTACGAGAGGCCAGAAAGCATTTTCAGGCCATATCTCGGCCGTAAAGCGATACGTTAGAGGAACAAGGATAGCATGATCGTTGATCCTTTTCTATCTTTCCTCTCCACGGTGCGTCCACGCTAGCAATGCAATCGTATGTGTGCGTATACAGACATACACCTATACATCGAGAATGAGAATTCATTCCTCAGCGTTGGTAACCCTGAAACCTGAGTTTCACATTTTCACCGCGCGAGATCTCCAATGTTAATTCGGAGTTTGCCCGTCACTCCTGTCGACCCTTAAATAGTTAGATTACAGTTAAATTTAGTTACATTAGAATTTGCAATTACGAATATTATTTTATAGAGTGTTAAAATTAATATTGTTTCCATATTAAAGGCTCTTTACATACATAAATTAGTGTAGATAATATAATTTGAGTGCGTAATTTATAGTTACATGTATATGAGCTATATACTATACATATAAACTGATAAAAAATTTTGAACATCTTGTTTAAGGATTTATTTCTTCTATAACGTTTTGTGTTAAA
Source organism: Formica exsecta (assembly GCF_003651465.1). Lineage (NCBI taxonomy): Eukaryota > Metazoa > Arthropoda > Insecta > Hymenoptera > Formicidae > Formica > Formica exsecta. Next base: position 110,503 of record NW_021850753.1, read on the forward strand.
ATAATAACGTATTATATATCATGTATTATGCTATGTAATTCTAAAGTTGTTATTGATATACTAATAATTTTAAAGATAATTCAAAAACATTAATAATACAGTTATGATTAAAGATCCCATATAAATATTAAGTATAAACTTTTTAATAGAAAAAAATTCGGCTTATATTTTTTTCTGGTATAATAATTATATTTTCTGTAAAACAATAAGTATATTCTTATATCATAAAAACATGAAATTGTGCAACGATAGTGTGCTCATCTGCAATAAGTAAACGAATAAAGTTCATTTATTTCTTAGTACTCATTATTATTCTTATTATTTTATTGCATAGTAGTACATGTTAATTATGTTAAAAGTTATATATTGATTGGATCTTATTGTTTGGAGTTATATCTGATATTGCTACATCATACTTTTATGCATACAAATCAAAAGTTGTAACTGTTAGATAACATTTTATTCTATTTGATGGAAAGGGTGGAATTTTTTTTTCTTTGACTATGTAAATCTAAGATGAATAATTAATTTTTTTTTATGTTATTGTATGGATAAAAGTTGAATATCATATTATATGATAAATATATTGTTCTCATAATACCGGTGTATCTTACATTCACAATTATCAAATTTAATAAATATATGTATCAGAAACTTATAAAACACAATAATAGTAATAAGCTGTGATAATATCGTATAATGTAAGATATCTATATTAATGGTTATATAATAAAATAAATTGTAACAAAAACTCATTTTCTCTCTCTCTCTCTTGTCTCTTCTTAATATATATAATAAATGTTTGAAAAATTAAAATACTAAGTATTAAAACGTTTTCTAAGATTAGCAAAAGCAGAAGTACAACAGTTTGTGAATAGGTATTTTATTGTAGGAATGATTTGGAGAGATGTTTTTTTATTATTGTATTATATTATTTTTTTAAACACTCAAGTATGTATGAGAAATACATGTTACAAATTAAATTGTATATTGTATTCATTAATGTAATAATAGATATACAAATACAATATAACTTAAGAAAAATATGATTTATATGATTTATTTAATATAATCTACTAATTAGAATTTATATGCCTTTGTGTCGCGTCAAAGTCTGCTCAATGACTGTGCATTAATATTACCTATATTACCTTATAGTGAAGTATTGTGGGATGTTACTTTTATCTCGCGTGTGTATGTGCATATATATACATATATGTATATATATGTATGTATGTATGTATGTATACACACACACACACATACATGCATGCATATTTAGATATATTAATTATTCATTCAATAAATTTTAACAAGAGATAGCAATATATTTTTACCTGCAATGCCAGCAATTGCTTCTGAAGCAAAGTACTTCACATCCACGTCGCTATCAGTGTTCAATTTATCGAGAATAGGTTTTACTTGAGTCTGGACCGCTGAAGGTTCGAGAAAAGGTCCAATTCGTTGGAAAGTTTTAGCGACATTAAATTTTACATTTGCAACGTTATCAGTAGCCATTGTCAATACCGTTGGAAGCATTACCTTTGTTGTTATCTCTGGACCACACACTTCAGCTAGAACCTATTATAAGAATTGTATAAATTGATTTTTTCTTTTTTGAATATATGTTACTATTACAATCTCTGTTTCAAAGCCGTATAACGCAATAAGCTTACATTAATGCAGAACAAGCATGTCATTCTGTGAAGATAGTTCTGATCCCTAGACATAGCCAAGACTTTGGGTATTACTGTATTCTGTGCCCATTCGGGACCAAACTTTTCTACCAGTTTTTTCAGATTTAAAGTAGCTGCTTCCCGAATTGCGTAAACATGGTCCACCAACCAAGTCATACATAAAGAATTTAATTTCTCGTCAAAAAATTCTACTCCAAGCTGTCCAGCTAACAATGGCATATACCTAAAATGTCAAATCAGTAGTAAAGTATATTGCTATCTTATTCTTTTCTTTTAACTCCAATAGTATAAATTAGATAAATTAACATATATAATTACTCAATAATAGCTAGTCGCACACGCCATTTAGAATCCTCAGCTAATTCCACAATGGCAGGTAACAGGGATTGTGAAAGTTGTTGTATGCCAATATCTTTGTTAACGCATTTTTTTGCGCCATGATTGATCACTAGCACATTGCCGAAGTGTAGGCATAACAAACTGTTCAACATCTTCTTGTTGTAACAATGCTGCAATACTAACACAAGCTTCAACAACCAAAAGACGAACTGAATCCTGTAAAATTGTTAGTGCAAGTATGATAATCAACATGAAAAGAATTGTGAAATTTCATAGTTTTAATGAACTTACTTGTTCATCCTGAGCGAGGATAACAAACATAGGAATTAAATCTGATTTAAGATATTCGATTTCCACAACTTTTGCAAATTCACCTAATTTAGACGCAGCTGATCGTCGTGCCATGGGTGTATCATCCTGGCACAAGCTGCGAAAGTGATTTCGCAATTCCGCTATAACATTCATGTTTGCAACATGTTTTCATATTTATTCTGTATTAAAAACTTATGCAACATGGATTTGCAAGAAAGATAAAATTATTGTACAATTACCTTTGATTGCTGGACTCACTCTTGGATAGCAAACACTGAACAATCCACATGCTGATGTTCTTGACGTAAACCAGTCTCCTGAAGCTAAGCGCTGTACCAAAGGAACAAAATGTTCTTCCAAATCTGCAGGACTGTGTTGGCTTACAATATTTCTTAAAGATTCCACTGCTTTATCACGAACCACAGTTTCTTCGACAGTGGCCAGAGATTCTAATGGTGGCTACATTAAAAATTTATAATTTATATTTCTTTGATAGAACAGACAAGACAAATTACTGAAATGAATCTGGGACTTATGTTAAACACTGTTCAAAAAAATCTATTGCTATTACCAATAAACAATGCACATATTCTGGTCCACCAACGAGAGGAGTAAATGTGCCGAGTTGCTCAGCCAATGCAAGAAGGACTTCATCTTCATCATAAATAGTCTCCGTTAAAAATGGTATTAGCTCACTCCGTGTTCGTTCAATACCTAATGCAAGTGCAATTGTTGATAGCTTCTTGATAGAATTGAGACGTAGCTATAATGAAAAAAATAACTTATCAGAATGCTTATAATGTATATCAACATATGTAGGAATAGCAATAAAAATTATTGTTTTGTACTCTGACCGTCTAAAAAGTTTTAATCAGGCTTCTCTCTTTTAAACAATCACACCAACGCGTTTTCAATTCTATGTTATACGTATTATCTTTAAGATCGTTATATATCGTGCATAAACTCCATGAAGGATATTACTAGCTTTTCTTTCCGCTAGTATCGCTATGTCGGCAACGCTTTGTTTAGAGATCAGATGACGGGAAAACGAACATTTCGGAAGAAGAGGAGGAAATAGAAAATTCACTCTTCATAATCATCGTAAACAACAATTACCTGGACGTCCTCATTTTTTAGCTCGTCGATCAGAACCGCAATCGGGTAAAGGCTGTCGTCCGTAATAGATTCACTCGCTGCCATTTTGCTGCCGGACACACTGGCAATCATGGTGTAAGTACTTATCGCTATATAATAGGGTAAATACAAAGAGGATTAGATAGAGTGGAAGGTAAGCGTATACAGCGATCAATGCCATCTACCGAGTCTGATGCCCAATTACTTAGCTTCTTCTTGTTCAAATTCGATCGCAACTATTAAAATTTATTATGTAACACATTTCACTTTGATCAAAAAGTGACATTGATTGCATGAAATGAGTGCTTCCATCAATACGAATTCTATATCGCGTAATATCGGGAATGGGAGATATACACTTAGGGCATCAGACTCACGAGAGGGCACTGAAAACTGTATACGCAAAAATACATTACGCTCTTATGGGACCTTCCACTCTATCTAATCCTCTTTGGGTAAATAAATGGTTATAGAATAATTTCAAAATATGCATACCATTATATGATAATTTTTATGTGTAGGTGTCTATTACATATTTAAGAGGATGCCGGACCGTCCTGTTTTACCGGCCATAATAATTATATATTTGCTTAATATAAGGGTTTTGCGGTGTGTATGTGCAAAATAGGATACCTCTCCACTCGGAAATGCATGAAGGAATATAAGTGAACGTTTGAAAATGTATTTGAAAGCCTAGTAAGAAACATTTCGGTGTGCAAAATGTTGCATAGTAAAATCTTTTTTATAAAGCTTCTAAACTCACTTCTCGAAGTTCACTAATACTTTTTGATAAAATGCCGAGTGCGGAGTTCACTTGTTAGGCACGTGCAGGTTGCAGGTTTTTTATATTAAGTAAATGTTGACGGCAGAAGCCGATAACAAAACTGTAATTTTTTAATTTTTTTTCACTTTTCATATGAAATCATAAACCCCGCACTCCGTTATTATGTATACTTTAATTATGGAAAAGGATTTGTTGATATCTATAATCAACAAAAATATTTTGCAATCCTACTAATATTCGCATTCTGTCGGTATCCGGCATCCTCTTAATATAAAAGATTTTTATTAACTTAAATGTTAAATATATGGAAAAACTTTAAATTATTTATATAATTAACTATAGATTTATAGAGCTATTAATTATAAATTTAATTTGATTATATAATCAAATAAAAAAGAATTACATTTTCCGTATATTTTATAAATATTTGAGTTGATAAAATTCTTCTACACTAAGTAATAAACATCTATAGATAAGAACTATTTGAACGCATATCTTGCAATTATTTTATAAAATCTTTAATTATATTAATAAATATTTCTATATATTTAACATTTAAATTGATAACATTCGTTTATACTGATTATGAATAATAAACTTATATGTGGAAATTATACTTTTATACATATCTACTATTTAGTATAAACGAATTTTATCGACTCAAAGGCATGAAAAAAATTAATTATTTAATTATATAACTAAAAAATTTAATTAAATTTGCTTATAAAGCAAAATACATAGTTTTATAGTTATTGAATGAACTTGTCGCATATAATGATGTAATATATATAAATTTATATTTTTACCATTTTTTACAACGACTCTAACGTTCTATATTTTTTTGAAAAAGTTATTTATTAAAATGATATGTATACAACAGCATATATTTTGCTTTACTATGCAAAGCGGCTTTCTACTCACAACTCTCTCTCTCTCCCTCTCTCTTCCTGTCTCTCTGTCTCTCTGTCTCTCTCTCTTTCTCTCTCTCTTAAATTAACTTTTAATAGAATTAACGAAATTCTATTACTAGGTAGATAAAAGCCCTCCTGTGCTTCGTAGTACACATCAAAAGAGACGTTTTAATATCCCGTATAGTATGATATAATAGAGTTATTATCTCGTTTTAGTGGCTAGGTAAACACGGAATTAATATATTAAAAAATGTATTCCTGCCAAAGTAGTACTAAAATTTATATATAAAATATCAGATATTACGTTTCTGACAATTATTAACTAAAATTAAAACGTGGGGAATAGTATGTATTTATCTATCTTGTATGAAATACAAATTTTATTTATGTATCTATGATATTGAAACAGTTTTTTAATTTCGATTTTTCGACGTGTTTCATGTATCTTGAAAAAGAATAATTTTTATTTCTATCCTAAGGATAATACCACCTTTCGCATTACCCGAATGGCCCTATAGTGTCGACTTTACGAGCACAGTAATGCGAATACAATATTCGATGTGGTCACAGTGAGACCCGGAAAACCACCTTCGCCACCGAGAAATCAGTCCCCCGAGAATTGACCGTGCCTGAGTCTGACAAACAAACTGTTTAGACCACCGCTACCTCGTATCCGTACTAAATAACTGCTCTCCAAGAGTATGCCAAGTCGTTTTCAAAATCGTCTACCCTGTCGACCTTGAGGTTTTAGTCTTGATATACACTATCCGGGTAAATTCAAGCCTAGACAATGCGTTCTATTAATAAAAGTAGAAGGACAAGTGAATAATATAGATTGTAATGTGAAAGAAAATCGCGTGAAGAAATGATGTTTGAAATATTTTGAATTTAGATATCGGATTATTTTCAGCCAAACAATATAAACAAAAAGTTAGCATAATTATTTTTAAACGTGATATTTTTAATACCTTAGAAAATTGAAAAAAATGTTTGAACTGTTTTTTATATCGTATTATATATTATTATATATTATCGTATTATAAATTTAGATATCGTGAAGATTTTTAACTTATTTATATAATAATTTAGATCATATAAATCTTTCAAAAATTTGCAATTTTGAAATAGAGTTTTATGATTGTATGTGGCACAGTTGGGTGTCATGTCCAATTTTTTCACACACAGATCGTCTCTTAATTGGTTTTACTATTGCTATGACAAACACATGCAAACCTATATATACATACAATCGCGTACATATATATTTATATATATTTTGTCTTTTTCACGAAACGAAAATTTAATAAGAAAATTTTTCAATCGTGTTTTTTGTCAAACTGTTTTGAAGATACAGGGCTAGTTACAATTTCGATTATATTTACAAAAAACATAATCTAAAAAATAATATTATTTATAGATGAATTCTATTTCTGCTTAGATATAAGTTTATATTCTCGTTGATAATTGCACGCAGATTATTCTGAATTTAAGCATAAATGTTACTGATATTTTCATATACTTGTAAATTATTTCCAAAATTATTCTTTTAAAACAACTCGTTTTTTATTTGAAATATATAAACTTTTGATCAAATTATAAGATTATAAAGTTTGCATATTTTTTATTAAGCCAATATATCGTCAGTATTTAACGAAGATATAAAAAGTAGCACAGAATTTTTATTCTTTTATTATATATTCTCTTACTTTCATCTTCAGATAATTCAAAGGAGCAAGGCTCGTCATTTACGTGTGGAAAATTATGACACATTTCGATAAATATCTAACAATAAGTCTGTCTCTTTCGAGAAATTACGAGAGCATAGCGCGTAAATTGCGTGCGCTCCGACCGTTTGTACTTTTTACTTTAATCTTGACAGGCTACATTACTACGGCTGCCATGTTTAGAAGTGTCTCGTTTCAGTGCTATTTGAATCTCCGGTAACGATACGAAGGCGAATCTCATCTCGCTTGGCAAGAAAAAATTTGACAGTAGCGAGATGAAAACCGGCAGAGATTTAAATTTCATTATCTACCGTTCGTTAAATTAGCTCAGTTTTACTCCTTTGCATTTTCTTTTTACGCAAATTACGAGTTATCAGATTTCGTCTCGTAGGTTTCTTCCTCCCTTGATCTAATAAAGTCGGGCGATAAAATGCGAGAGAAGCGGCGGCATTCCGATTTCCTATTTAAATTATTCTCGCGCCAGCATCGTTCGTCGAAGATAATAATGAGCAGGAAAATATGGAACTCCAATTTCCCCTTCTCCTACGTATCGAAGATTCCGGACGTGTATCTAATGAAATTTCTGTTAAAATATGCGATCTTGTTCACTCGCCATGCTTTCGCGCGTTGAGATACAACGGAAAATTCTTTTAGATATTGCTTCTCAAATTTTGCAATGATAATGAATGATACGATGATTAATATTTTCAGTCAAGAATGCCCATTTTCAACAGCTTGATGATCAATAAATATTTTTGAAGTTTCTCGAATATTATTAAGATTGAATGAATAAAAGTAGAATAAAGCATCAGATATAATGAATGTTTGGGCGTGTTAAATTGCGTTATCACTTTTGTATTTTTTGTAGAACTGCAAATTCAGCACTGGGAGACACATTTAGATAAAAGATAGACCCAACGGACACGTTAATCTTGGCATATGCCGGCCACGAACTTATCGATGTAATCTTTTCGCGACCGACAGACATTTAGATACAATGATGTAATCGGAAATGAAAAGCAATTAAATAATTTTTTTTTTGTTATGATTATATCTAACTTTATTCTTTTTTAATTATTAGTACTTTTTTAATTATTAGTACTTTTTATTAGTACTTTTTTTTATTATTAGTACTTTTTATTAGTACTTTTTTAATTATTAGTACGCTATATTGCTTGAAACGTTATGCAATATAGACGATAATTAAGAATTACACAGCTTGGAAATACTATCAAATTTATGACAAAATATTGTATGACGAGATATTAATTTAATGCTTAAAAGCATAATGTCACATACTTCGCACAATTATTACTAAATGAAGTCTGAGTTTAAGATTTAGTATTTTTGATATTAAATTTAAATCTTAAATAACATTTTATATTAAAAGTTTTTTTTACACAAATTTGCATTTAAGATCTATCTATTTCTATCTCAATTTTTTGTTAGAATTTACAAATAACATTTCCGTATCGATTTTTAATCAAACTATTCGGGTTAGATATGCGAACTTTTCGACGTGTAAATCTGCAATTGAGCTACTGACGTGTTGACGTTTTACTGACGATCCCTATCGCTGGAAGAATATTTTAGTCGTCGATATTGAACAAGCGAAACGTCAGCTTCGACTTGCATATCGATATGTACGTATCATGAAAGGAATTTTGTCTGATATCAGGTAATAGAGTTCGCGCGTGGAGAGTATCGAAGGAAACCGTAATCGAAAAAGGTTGCTCATTAATGAAGGAAGACGTTTATAGAAACATACTGTTGCGAACTTACGAAAAAGTTACAGTCTCAGATCTTTTATTTGTCTCAAATATGAGATATTTGGCTCATATTTCTTTAATTATATAAATCGAATATTTTAAAAATAGTATAAATCTTCTCCCCAGAATTATTAAATTAAACAAAAAAATTTCTAATTGTATTAAGAAAAAATATATTCATTTTTGACGTTATCCTATACTGGTGCTCTTTATATACACGCGAAAATTTAGATTGTTATCCGAAAATTTTTAAACGTTATCCTTAAAAGGTTGGAGTTCGTTAATAGTCCGATAATTGTCTACAAATATCTGATAAAAAAAGTCTACTACATATAATTCTCGACACAAATAGAGCACCTCCGCATATTTCACAGAGCTGTAGAGAGAATCTAATATTAGAATAAAATTATAAGGCTTTCTATGACTTAAAATTATTTAAATAAAATATATACGCCCTAATTACCTCGCTAGGCTCTTATTGCCTTTTCTTATCTTGTTTGTTCTAATATATTTTTTATTTAGGGATAAATAATAAACGTTTTTTACGTACAAGTTGGGATTTTTTTATATATTTGGCGTATTTTTTTTTACCTTTGTGAGGTTTTTTTAGGTTGACTTTTCTTATCTTGTTTGTTTTAATATTAGAATCAAATTTTGCGTTTGCGCTTCAATCACTGATTTGAATTTTACAGTAGATCGTGCATGAATATTAGTGATAAACATACTCAAAGAACGAATCCTATTGTATTAGTGTGCACTTATAGATACGCTGCTGTTGCATTCCAACAGTTGCATCTGACGTGCAAGCTACCTTTGGTTCAGGATTTATTGGTACATGAAGAAGCAATTATTCTCTCGAATGCAACGAAAGCATTGTCTTGCATCTGGGAAATCTCGCGAATATATAAAAATAGTAACTTTTTCTTGCTCATCGCGGCTTGCCTCGTTTAATATGCACACAGAAAAATATTATTCTGTTGCTAGGTAAAATGATTACTCAGTTTACTTTACTTCTTTTAAGTAACAGTTATCTTTAACAAAGAATATTTTCTTAATAATAGTCTTAAAATAGACTTGTCACTTATTCTGTTAAATGATTACTCAGTTTACTTTACTTCTTTTAAGTAACAGTTATCTTTAACAAAGAATATTTTCTTAATAATAGTCTTAAAGTCTTAAAGTCACAAATTTTAGAAATACTCATTATCATGTACTCAAAAAAAGTAAATATTTTCTTTCGAAGAATATTATAAAATTTTATCGAAGAAAAGTCAGATATGGTTAATTTAATGTAAGAAAATTTATTAGATCAGAAAAATTTAATGTATTTCTTTCAATTATATAATTTAATATTCTTGATTGAAATATTAAATTTATTAGGATTCAGAATATATTTTGAATAAATTTGATGCTTATGATAAACTTATGATAGATTTGCGGATATATAAACTT